>NC_089808.1:20551796-20854608 GCF_029633855.1 Hoplias malabaricus
CAAAATCTGTTAACAGTGGGAGGATCCCAGATGTGAAAACTGAACCTGAGTCATATATTTGAGGAATGACTAACTCGAACCCAACAAAGCCAGCCATATTCATGTGCTGTTGCATTCAGACTCCACTTACTATGCACTTATTCTTGTGGAGTTGCTGACTCACAGCAGCTTGTACGCAGCGTGACACAGCTATCAGCCATTCGCCGAAGCCCTGAGAACGATTTCAGCCACCACAGAGAATGAGTACGAACAAAGCCTGGCCTTTTGAGAAGGTAGCAGCATACCAGTCTAAATCATGAGAACAAAAGCCCCAGAACAAAACTGACACACTGTCACTTTCAGTCCCTGGACCCAAAAAAAGGCCCAGTTATACAAATGAGGCAGGGCTGGTCATCAGAGAACATTGTTTTAATGATATCCTTTATGAATTGTATGGATCATTGCTTTAACATTGTTGTTCTAATATGCTAATGATAATTAATGTTGTCCCATAAAGGTGACCTATTATAACTTTCCACAAGTTCAGTGGGGTACTAATAAAATATCTGAAACCAGTGGCGGATGCTGGTCTTTCAAGGAAGGGAAGCTCAATTTCGGCCTACATCATAAAATGTGTCGGTTTATTTATACGTAAATTCTACCCTCCGTTCCTTTTCAAGAAAATGATCTGTGACCCTGTCGTACCAACAAGGCGTCTTTTCCAGGAACTTGACTAGTGTCCTCTCAATGGCCAGCAGAGCTAGGCTGCTTAAACGGCCTTGGCCCATGTGAAGTGTGTCCGCCTGTGCTCCCACGGATCTTTACACAAAAGGATCGCTGATTCGCTCATTTCTCTGTGAATCAAAAAGGGATTCAGCCTCAGACAGATCATCCAATCATCATGCAGAAGCTGAGCGTCCGGGCCAGCCGAGGCCAGCCTACTGCCCCATAGACCCCCAGAGACGCTGAGCGTCCGATGGGCGGGACAAAGCCCAGCATTTATCCAATGACTCGTCTCGCTTCGCTGCACTTCGCTGCTTCGCTATTGAACTAGCGTCCACACTGTTTAAAGCACTGTGAGCCTGCAGGAATGTCTGAGAGGAAAGCCGTGTCTTTACCAGTGATAAGAAGCTGATTCTGAACAAAAGTTGAGCGCGTTGTAGTGCATATTTATTCAATGACATGTACACACAACAGTATATATTTGATGACTTATTTTTTGACATTTTAGGGGAAGCTGAGCTTCCCTTGCAGTCTTAGAGCAATCGCCTCTGCTATGATGTGCTTTGTGCAGTAAACCACAGCTTAGGTCTAAAAAGGTCCAGTGTAGAGCAGCTGGTTTAGTGCCTGTTCCTTTAAATGAGAATGAGCCACACATAGCTCACACCCAGATGAGAAACAACAAGACACACAGTGTTAGCTTAGTTAGTTAGTTTTCTTATTTATCTGTTCTCATGTTCAGTTTTAGAATGGTCCTCCTCTATCTCCTCTCTTGTTTACACTGTTCTAGCTAATTTCTGTGCTGTCCTTCTCTGCTCCTTTGCACTGCTCAGTTTAGCTCAGTTCTCTTATTCTCTGCTTCTATTTACACACTTTTACCTCAGTTTCCTTCTCCACTCGTTTTCACAGCTTTTGCTTGATTCTCTTCTTTTTGCAGTTTTATCTCAGTTTAGTTTTTTATCTACTCTCCTTTTCTTGGTTTTAAAAATGGTGGCTCTCAAAGGATTACCAAAATCCTGTCCTTGTGTTTTGGTTGATTGTGGAATATTAAAACTTCTTCCTTTCCTGCAACATATGATATGACTTTATTTATTGAAATTATACAGATTTCAAAATCCTGCACTTAATCAGTGGAGTTACACATTGGAACCATCCTCTCAAACTTAATAATTCAGTTTAGACTTATATATAAATCTGATGTACAGTTAGCTATGTTTTTAAAAACATTTTAAATGTATCATCAAATGTGGCTTTATTGCAGTGCATTTTTTAATGGTTAATAACAGAAGTATTCCCTTTAGAACAGCTATTTGTAAGACACAGATGAGGGGTAGGGATAATACTAAATTCTCAGCACTTGACGTCAGAAGCAGAGCGTTTATATCTCTTAGGTAGCCCATAAAAGACTTTGAGTGGTTTTGTTTCACTGCATGAGGGCTCTAGATATTGAAATTAATGTGCACATGCACAGAAGAAGTGATTTATTTATTTATTTATTTTCATAGAGAACGTTATAGTCTACTGTAAATATCTTAACATGACCTTACGGCATGTACAAACAAACTAAAAGGCAAATTCAACCATTATTTGGTCAAAAAACTAGATTCCCAAGTGACCAAACGTCTGCTTTTAGATCTAACTGAAAGACATCAGTAAAAATGGTTGGAAACTTTAAGCAGGTATTGTTACCCAGTCTGAGATGAAAATGATGCCTGTGACAAGCAAAAAAAAAAAAACAAAACAAAAAAAAAAACACAGCCACTGGTCTAGAATGAGGAAAATGTAATTAGGTCAATGTTCCAGTGGTTGGTTACACTATGATGGCATTTTGTAGACATGGTTGGGGTCCTCTTGTCCCATTCTTTAGAGTGAAAGGTCACTGCAAATCAGCACTGACCACCTTTACCCTCGGCTGACATTTCTATCCTGATAGTTCAGTGATCCTATCACTTCCACAATGACAGTGCCCCATTCACAGCTCCTGTGGGGTGACTGACTGGTTTGATGAAGGAGATGTTTGCTATTACAAATGTCTTTAGTATTAGTTTGTTCTTTGTCTCTCCGTCATGGAAGAGTAACATCCACTTTGGTGCTAAATTAATTAATCTATTTAACCAACTTTTACTAAATGCAAGTATGCCCCTATGACTGATTGGCAAGCACATGGATACAGCTGTGCCCCACCAAATCCTGTCTACCTCTGTACAAGTAGCCTACAACAGCCCCTGATGGAAACCACTAAAGTGTACATAGTATATACTACTACACCCATTCATACATGTTCTAGCAGCACTGTTGACATTATACATGGATTTCAGAGAAAGACGTTACTTGAGAAATGTGATGAGAAATGCGTGGATCAAAACATAATATATAAAATATATATATTCTTCTTAGTCTGTAGGTGTGTGAGGTATAATCCGCTCCCTATTGAACTCAATCCTTCTTTATTGAACAAAGACGGCAGTGTTTCAGCTCTTTTAGCTCAAAACCGCTCATAGATCCAAAGGTGCATTAAGGAGGCCTCCATTGTTTTCTCCCTTTGAAATAGTTGCTAAGTGACCAGTTGTCGGTCAGCAGTCTTTGCTCACTCAACTTGCTGCTTCTCTTAAAGGAATAACCTTGTTCTTTCTCTGTAAAAAAGAAATCCCTGGCTTACTTTAATGCTAGATGTACAAAATAGGATTTGATTGCATTCAGCCATGTAGACATTTAGTAAGGGGAGTTATATTTGAAGCTGGACTTGTCCCAGAGGTGTTGGATGGTGCTTTATTACTCCAGAGACACCAGATCTACAGGGGTTCATTCATTGGGCAGTATGCATGGTGACATGCACGGCTCATTATTTTTTCATTTTCATTTTATGTCCACAAACGTTTGGTCATATTGTGCTTCAGGGTTGCCTAGAATTGCACAAGAAATAAAACACGGCAGAATGGTGTGGAGATTAGAACCAATGTCAGGACCTGTCTTCTTTGAGATTACTTTTTTGTTGTATTTGCCCATGTGGGGGACCCACTCCTATGGAGAATGATCAGCTTAATTCAGGGACTACTAAGCAATTGGATTCTTCATCTCATTTGAGCCATGTATTTACATATGAAGTACCATTAAAAATAATCAAACAAGAATGTAATATAAAAATTTAAGTATAAGTCTTTACAATATGTAATCACTCTTATATTGACACCTCTGGATGGGGGACCTGTATTATGGAACCTAAAGTGATTTTCATGTGGGTTGGTTTTATAGAAAATATAAAATATGAATAACCACTTGCATAAAAATTGTTTTGAGATTATTTAGGGATTTTAAATAATAATCGCAAAATGGAGAAAAAAAGTTACTACTATTTGGTGGTAAAAATTACTTGGACATATGCACATATACTACCTTCAGTGAAGTACTAACATATGAGTGACTGATGGAGTCATTTGCACATGCTCTGTATCTCAGAGAGGCATTCACATGTATTCAAACACTGTGACAAACGCAGGACCCAAGGAGTCTAAACAAGGACATTTCTTCCATCTGTTGGATCTGTGCAGTTATCTGTGCTTTCTCCTCCAAGCGTGTTGAGCTGTTCTAGTGGTGCTGTGTTAGCAGCAGTTATATTTTTGAGGGGAATATTTTCAACATCTAAGCTTGAAATTCAAAGGTCACTGGTTTCATGTCTTGGAATGCCTGGAAAAATATGGGAGGGGCAAGTAAAGAAACAACACTTTCTCCTCCCTCAACATTCATGGCTGAAATGCCCTTGAGCAAGACACTGAATTTTCACCTGGTCCATAGGCTCTGAGGTGGCTGCCTGCCAATGAAAATGTGTATGTTTATGTTCACTGCACCTAATCTTAAGTGTATGTATGGGTGTGTGTGTTTTCATGGCCATGAACAGGGTGTTATACTGCTGTTCAATGAAAAAAAACCCAAACATATTTCATATTTTTCGTTTTAAAATCCATGTGGATAAAAAATATCCCTGCAAATTCATCGACCGGTTTACAACTGCAGAGGGGGTTTCTCATAAGTAGCATTTCTCCACCATGGTGTCCATCACTTTAAAAAATGGCCTTGCACCTGACTGTGGAAAAACAATCACTTGGATTTAAGCTTGTTTTATATTAGTATATCACCTCTAATCCAAGTTCAACTAGCTCACTGTGGGTATAAAGGCCTAATACCCAAATCCAGCCGAGGAAAGCCTGGCATTTTGGGCTGGTGGGAGGGCCATTGAAAGCCACTCCACATTCAATGTGCCATTCAGTTTCATTTCTGTCTCCACTCAGTAGCACATTTCAATGGCACTGCAAAACCTATTTTCTATTTCTGGATGAAATAGAAGTCAAAAACCCCCCCTCCAAGAAAAAAAGGTTTTAAAAAATGTTTTAAACATGTTACAAGCAAGGTTTTAATATGGTGATTAGTATTTTAAGGTGGCTATTTTTGCATATGTTTAACTGTAAAATGTAAAGTATATGAATTGTTTTTTATTATTTTATATTGCTTTTATATAATTTATTTCTATTTACATTTATACATATTTATTTATAAGTAAGGAAAACAATAAATAAAATGTAAATATCGGTTTCACATTATGAAACAGTAATATACTGACACCTGATTCTGTACTAAAATATTTTAAACATAGGTTCAGGACCCGTCCTATGAACCATAAGTGGTTCTACTATTTTGAGAGTTGCTTTATATATATATATATAAAAAAAAAAGAATAATCACTTTCAGAAACACAATTCTGGGGTATTAGGTCAAAATAACACAAGGATCAAACAATACAGCATTGTTCTACCCCTGTCTAAACAACCCAGTTTCAGCGGCTGTTTATTTAAATGATAATGAGCTGCTCGCTGTTCACTCCGACCCTGAGTGCACGGCAGTGAGGAGTGAAAGCTCTTGTTTTAGTCATTTTGTCTCTCTTCTCTTTCTTCTCCATACTTGTTTTTGATGTTTTAACTTAGTGCAGCTACTTTACTCCCTACTCATTGTGTTTTGCTCTGTTAAACTTCATCCTTTTGCTCTCACATAAAAGCAGGTTCCAGCGATGTGATTGGAGAGACTCAAACAAGGGGGCAGAGATTTACAAAGTCTCTGCACTTAACATCAGAATTGGAGCAAAATCAGAACGGTTTGTTTAATCCATTCTTTTCTGACTTGATCTTATGTGTGGGTTGGTAGGCTCTAGATCACACACTGAACGAAAGATATATATGTGTGTGTGTGTGTGTGTATAAAATGTGTCGCCTGTAATTCATTGCAAACTCAGTGGCCTTAATTGCTTACAAATTAAAAACAGAAAAAAATGTTTTTTTTTAAAAATATATTTAGTGCTTTACAGTGTAGTTAGAAGACAAAGATCGCTTTGAAGAAGCAATGTCTATACAGACCTCACTGTAAATGTGAAAACCTAGCTTGGCAGTTAGGTCCCTACAGTCAAAATGGCCCTCTTTTGGCACTTGCTGGAGAAGCAGAGTGAATAGAGGCCACAGTAATACCCTCAGGAAGGCTCAATGTGTGGGATATTGATTATTCACACTCCACCACTCTGTGTGGGTCACGTGCAAGCTCTGTTCTGTTACATGCCGCTGAGCACTCTGCAAAACCATGTAGTCTTACATTCTTGTAATTGTCGAGTGAGGAACATGGTTGCAGTAATTGGTGAGGATACGACCTTGACTTGGATTCTATGTACCATACATGCATGTGGGCTGCTGAAAAGAGCTGTTGAATACCACACACACATACAGTATTTGCTTGTTCATGGTCAGTTTTTCTTATATGAAGGGCCTGTATTTTTATCACTATATAAAGCTACACTGTGTAAGATTTCTTTATTAGAATAAAAAAAAAGTGTCATTACTGAGTCAAAGGAACAAGTCACTACAGCATGTCGCACTTTAAAGTTTGAAATAGTCTTTCTGAGGTGTAGGGTCAAATTTAGCATTTTTTTTCAGACCTCCGTCACACACACAGCCTCAAAGTGATAGGCTGGTTACCTGAGAATCATCAATAGGGGCATGGCTAACAGTGCAAATTTTTGTGAATGTAAAATAAGAGATATCTCAGCTAGCTAAAATGCGAAAACCACAGACAATAAGCTAGGACAAAAAATAAACATTCCTTGGGTTACAGAGGTGGCAAACTTATGTTGACCAAAATAGCCAGCCAGATAAATAGATGTGGAATTTAAAGTTACATTTATAATGTATTATTTATAATTTATAATGTAATGTAAGTGATAAGTGTAATACAAATGTGAAGTTGCTATAGAAAAAATTAGCTGGCTAATTAGCTAACGTTAGCCGATTACTTTCCAAATTAACTCCATTCAGCCAAAATTGGAGCAGTTGTTGGCCTATATGTCCAGATGAACAATGTCCTGAAATCGGGTTCTTACTGAAGGCGAATTGGCAGTCACCTGCGGTCAGAGGTGGGCACTAGAGTTAACAACTCGATTATGAGTAGAACATACAAAGAGACTTAAGACTCGACTGGGAACTCATCTCTAATGACTCCTGATTCAACTTTGACTCAAAAAATAACACGTAAACATAAACATCTCTCTATCACCATCAAAAAGCAGCACACAGAAGCTTGACAAATTTTCTGTCTCTTGCTCTGTGTATGCAGTTTATTTAATTGAGACACAGCCCCTTTTTGCATCCATGAGCGCAATATCAGTGAGCAAAGTGTAAACAGCAGTGTAGCATGACTTTAGTGGGAGGACCACTGGTATATATGTGGCAATTTGCAACAAACGTGGGAAACAAATTAAACACATCCACCACATCAAACGTCTTAAGGTGTCTGAAAACACTACCAGAGAGGTCTCTTTAGTTTGACCTAGAAGCTTAGCCTTCATTCCAGCGATATAGGATTCTTTTTCATCTCCTTACCCTCAGTTTACTCTGGTTTGACATAATTATTATACACGACTTATTAAAATACATGCTACAGTGAACAAAATTGATAATGTTTGTAGCTTGCTCTGTTATCACATTATACCTTTATGGGTTGTATTTGTTTTGTTTTTCTTTTAACCCAAACACATAAGCAGTTTGTTTACACTATACTTCCCATTTAAAATTTTATGTATGTAAATTTTGACTTGAGACTCGACTTGGAGCCTAAAGACTTGACTCTGACTTGTGAACGTCTATGTCTGCACTTTATTGTTCTTCCCACATAGCTATTAATTTGTTCTGTTTGGTCTCATATCTCTGACGGCACAACTGTGGCTGGGATCCATCTTGCAACTTATGGCCTAGTGGTGCAGAGTGGCCTTTTGCTATAGAATCATCTTGTCCCTTGGTGGACTGACCTCGGTACTGTGTCTGACACCTGGTCAGGTTGGAAATCATGCAGTATGGAAGTTGGCTCTGTTTTTCTCACAAATGTAAGGTTAGTCATTTATTCCCAGTTCTCTGAAACAGGATTGAGCCTGCAATTATCCAAAATAATCCCAGAAATATCCACTCTGGAAAAATAGAAACAGCACAGCCTACATTCCAAACTGTTCTTACACACCATGTATGCAATTACATATTTCCACCAGAGAGGTCTCCAATTCCCCAAACGTGCCATGCTTATGTTATAGTTCAACTTTAAATATGTTTTCAGTGGATGGTTGGTGTGATTGTAATGTACAAGACACCTCATGAAACTCAATTTTCACTTTCTCACTCACATTTAACAATTCATTGTTTGACAAGGGGGTGCTTTTCAAAGTTTAAGAGATGATGGCAGTCTGGCAAACCCAAACAAGTGATATGAGTGCACTTGAAAGACAAAGTATGAAGTAAAACATACTTCTTACTTCTTGCTTTATTCTGTTGATTTCGTTCACTGAGCCACTCATGCAGCAGACAGAGGAGAAAACATTGTGCTCATCTATCAAGACTTCTATACTACTATCCTTCTCCTTCCTTTCATTCTTTCATTAATTTGAGGTATTATCTCTAGGTTCTCTGGGATGAACACATTATATTCTCCATCTTTTTTGTACAAATACATTCTTGCATACATTACCAATAGGCCTGTCATCATAATTGTATAATTAATCCAATATAATAGTATAATTATATCAGTGGAATAAAATATACCTTATATCGCAATTATTCCTTGGACAATATATCGACCACAAAAATAGCTATTGTGACAGGCCTAGTTTCCAGCTTCTAAAGGACAGTTATCACTGCAGTACATCTAACAGGACTGCAGCAAAGCAAGCTTTTAATAACATGGTTTGAGGATCAAAGTTAAACACACCTTACACATATTTAGAACAAAGAAGCAGAATGAAAGAATCAACAGATGAATGGATAAGGGCTCAAGGATTGGATAGATAAATGAATAAGTGTCTCCATCAATCTTGAGGTTGGTTGTGTCTCATGCTTCTCCACCAGGGGATGCTAGACCCGTTCAGGTTCTCTTGTAGACCTGCTTGCACACGGCCCCTCGTGCTTTCATCTCCTGCATTTCAAAAAGCACATCAGATAAACAAAGACCGTAAACAGATCGCAGCTCATTGGTATTTCCTGCCATTGTTTCCACTTCACTCAGCCAGCAGGTGTCAGTTACGTCAAAGTAGGTTGAGACGTTCGACAATATTGCAGCGTGAACATTGACACAGCTGAAGTCTAACATCTGTTGTTAGCCTTCCAGCCCTTCAGACAGTCAACAGCTCAATTTCATTGTTGTTTTGTAGCATTTGAAACGCGTAATTATGATGCAAACCAGAGCTAATTGGTTTATTATTGCTCCCGTGTCTGCAGTGTCTCATCTAAGGAACATCAATAGCAATAAACAAGGAGCTATTATCACTAGATTTTTATTATGTGCCACTAAAACTGCCAATCCAAAGCGGTGCTTCTCAAACAAGGCCCTAGAGACCCCGAGATATTTTCATATTTAATGGACTGTCCCTGCTGAAACAAGTATGTCATTTTCTGGATTTCCAGGCAAAGAGCTAGTTCTACACTTACAGATGGTAGTGCATCTGTGATTCTGCATACTTCATTAGTGCCCTTTCACCCTGTGGTCAGGATCTCCACAGGACCATCACAGAGCAAGTATGATTTGGACGGTGAAACATTCTCAGCACTGCAGTGACCCTGATGTTTTGGTGTGTGTTGCACTGGTACAAGTTGATGAGACATTTTTACTGCTCATTTGAGGATAGTCCACCAAACAAAAGTATCCAGTCAACAGCATCCTGTGGGCAGTGTCCTGTGTCCACTGGTAAAGGACTAGAAGATGACAAACACAAACTGTGAGCTACTATCTCTGACTTTACTTTTAACAAGGTGGACTGTATTGGTGGACAGGGTGTAGAAAAGTGAGTGGACACACTATTAAAAAAAATGCCTGGATACTTTTGGTTGGTGGACTATTCTCCTGTTACAAGCCCAGTTCCCTAAACACCAGGCCACGGCTGCCCAGCTGATTTAATGAACAATGAGTGGAAAAACAATGAAGTAACATTATGCTATGGCTAATTATGTCTTAACATGATTAGCATATGTGAAAAATTAGAGTAAATGTGCCAGTTCAAGTTAAAGACCTGAATGTGATTGATTACACAAAATTAAATAATTCATTTATGTTAATATTTACAGCTTTGATAGTAATTCATAAACATAATGTTGAGGAAAACATACTTACCACATGCAGCTCGTTACCGTCAATCCAGTGGGTCCAACCCCTGCCCTCTATCTCACCTTTCTGCACACATTCCAGCCTCTCCCCATCCCAGGTCACGGTTGTCTAATGGAATCAAAATGTGCAGGAACATAGAGTAGTTATTATGTTTACTTACTGACTAATACATCACACAAAAGAAAGGCATATGTCAAAATTAGTGGTGTCAATTCATTTATAATGACAGTCTGTGATTAATCATGATTAATCACAAGTTACAACTGTCCTTGTTTTTTGTTGGAGATAATACTAGATAATACAAATAAATGTGTTACGTGGTACGCACAAAAGTGAGAAAAAACCCTTTTGTTTTTTTTTTACTTTTCAGAGTCGTTTTATGATATTTGAATTAGAATCTCTTAATTTGCTGAGTAAAAGTTTCAGGGAGCAAGTTAATATCAAACACATCACCTAAAATCACGTCACTAGGCTCTGCAAATCAAGTGAATTATGAAAGGAAGTTGTAGCCAAATCTGGTAAAATGATTATGTACAAAAAAAATAACGTTATAGTTTCCAGATTAATCACATGTGTTAATATTAACAGCAGTAGTCAAAACCCAAAGAGGAAATAAGCGACAACAGCCGGACTCAGAGCGAAGCCAGGAAAATTCAGAGAATTAAGGCATGCCCAGAACCAATGGATCTTCCTTCCAATTACATGCTATGGCAAGTAGGATAGCAGTGAGCAGCAAGAAGGAAGTGATTCAAGACAGCCTGGGTGATGGAGCCTCCTCAAGTATGATGCCCAATGCTGACTGGCATTTCATTCTGCTGTGGAGCTGCTGTTAGTCATTAACCGAGGCCTAGAGAATGATTTCACAGGCCATTTCCAGCCGACACAGTGAATGAGTGCGAACAAAGCTTGGCCTTTAGGGAGGAGATACCAGCGTGGCCGTCTGAATCACCAGAACAAAGCTGCTCTGACAACACTGTCACTTCTCACCAGGCCCAAAAAGAGAAGGTCATCATACACTCTTACTAATGCAGAGTTCCTCCAAGCGCAAGGAATAAAGAATGAAAGAAAGGAAGGGAAGACAAACAGACCACCAAAGCTGTTGGCGACGTTCTGAGGTCAGTAACAAGACCATATTTGGAACCATGACTCTATGCTGGATGTCTCTATGACAAAAAATGAATGAGGGTGACAAGATGCCACAAAATGGAGTGGCAGTGATACAACACACACTGAACTGTGAAGTTTAAATTGTTTTATTATTTCTTTCAGCACTTTTAGAACTCATTTAGACGTTTGAATTGAAAGAAATATAAGTATGGATCCCTGACCCATTTATCTGTGTCTCATTTTGTAAACAGAGCTCTGTTAGTCTGTGTCAGTCATTAGAGGCACGTGGGTTGTGTCACAGCTAGCATCATACCCCCTGCATATATAACAGATAATAAAACAAATAATATTGCACCCGTACAGTAATTAGACACTAATTCAACTGGGAAACATCAACTTTACAGCTGACTAAATATTAGTTTTGACATATAACAGAAATTATTTCATTGTGACCTACACTGTGCCCTACAGAGAGTGTAGAGTCAGTCTTGGTTTCATTGTGGCATGGAAACATCTCTCACTAATCGTTCACACTTTCAAACAAGGAGAACTACTTTATTTAACTACAAGCCAAATCAGAGAAATAATTTGGGCAGACATTGATGATAATATGTTATCCTCCAAGACTCTGTTCCACTCTCAGAGCACAGGGACAACGGGATCAGGTTATTTACCCTGTAAACCTGAAGAAAATGAGACATAACAACACATGGCTTGTCTCTGTAGTCTCTTACATTCATGAGCAAAATAACATGATTCCTGAAGCTTGTACACAACCTGTGCATGAATAACTCACAGGTTCGGTCACAGGAGCAGAGAAATGCATTGGAGTTTTCCATTAGATCCTATGATGAAAATGCTAATGTGGTTCTCATTATGCAACACAGTGGGATCTTTTACTCCCTAATGCAGAAAGGTGTTGGCCTTCTGTGCTGCATATGAGATATATATATATATATATATATATATATATATATAAAGTCCCTACTGTGGTTGTTCCTACACTTTATAGCCGATGCTCATAAGCATCCCAGCTTTGAGTGTGGGACCAGTGGAAGTGCATCTTCAGGTGTGATATGGTACCATTGTATACATTTCGTATGAGCTGGGCAGCATCTGTGATCCAAAAACAATCATGGCATCAATATGTTATGAGCAGCCATCATATCCTCACAGCTATGATTCAACATCTGATCCAAAGCCTTCCCAGTTGGTATCATCAAATGTTTGCCAATGTAGTATAAGTTTAGATAAAAGCAAGTGAAAAATAGAGGATAAATTCAGGATTTTCTACCCAAGTTCCCACCCAGATTTAGTGTGATTTGGAATTGAAGGTTTGTACTCGCTTGAAAATGATGGTTTCCCATTTACAAGAAAAGACTTGCATATTAAAACTGCAGTTCTTAACAGCGCAGTGGGATAATCATTGTGAAAGACTGTCACATGCTGCATTCGGAGTTCTGGCAAATTTGCATTTCTTTGTCTTTGGCCACATAAGGAATAAAGCAGCATTGAAAGACTGCCAAATTATTCCAACCCGCTGCCCTACAAATCTTCTCAATTATTTTAATACTGCTGTGCATGGCTGATGCAGGAGTAGGTTTAGTCCAGGCAAGGATGACAAAACTAGGCAAGAATACATCACATAATAAGGACTATAACCTGTTTACACACATTGCAGAGACTTGTTTTCGTTGTGTGGACAACCAGCTGGTCCCCACTATGTTAATAATTACATTTTAAGGTGTAGGCAGGTTTTAGGGTTAGGGTTAAGTTAGTAGAAACTATGGAAAAGTTAAAGGTCATTCTCCACACAATGTTTGGAAATCTATGTAATGTCCCAACAATGCACAGATACAGTGTGTGTGTGTGTGTGTGTGTGTGTGTTTAAAAATAACCAAATACCAAGGGAGTATGCAAAGGTACAGGGCTTACAGAAACTGATATGATTCCCACTACCGGGCTGTATTCTACTGTCTGCTGCCCCAGAAGTGTCTCTTAAACTCCACACTGGGGGATAGTGTTTTTTTTTTTTTTTTTCCATTGGACATTAACATAGAATCACTTTACAATTGAGGTGACAGGAACTAAGGGTCACAGTTTTTCTACTGTCCAAAAATTTCTTACAAGTACTTTTGGACATCTTATATAACATGTGGATAATGGTAAAACAATGCAGCCCCAGCTTGGATATCCTGCCAAGAAAAGCATTAGATGAAATTGCAGCTGCTCCAGAGCATTCCTCTGTACTTAAATTGTGCTGAAATAGTTATGTACTTAAATTATTTTGGAACCACAAATGTGTACTAAGTCAGTACTAATATATAATTACAAATTTACAAAGTTACACTTGTACCGGGTGAGTCAAAGATTCGCAGGATATGTTTTATCTGAATGCTGTAGCAAGTAATGGGTGAGGATGCCTATCAATCAATCAATCAATCAAATTTTATTTATATAGCGCTTTTCACAACAAAAAGTCGTCACAAAGCAGCTTTACAGAGATCCGGGTCCAAGCCTCCTATGAGCAAGCCAGGGGCAACAGTGGCAAGGAAAAACTCCCTCAGCACACGAGGAAGAAACCTTGGAAGGAACCAAGACTCATACGGGGAACCCATCCTCCTCGGGTCGACACCGGAGACACAATAGAGAACAGAAGTAAAAGTGAAGGGGTTATAGTAATATAAATGTAGTATATTAGTGATGATGGAGAAGTAGAAATGAAAATGGTGAGGATGATGATATTAGTGATGTATGAGTCTTAGCAAGGCCAGGATCTTGTACAGGACACGGGCTGGATCAGGGCAAAACCTGGAGAGCAGCAGGACATCTCAAAGCATGAGAGAGAGACAGGAGAAAGAAAGCCAGACAAAGGGAACAAATAAAAATACAAAAGGTTAGTAGGGTCATGGTAAAGAACGGGGAAATTTGTCCTGCGAAAAAAGCTTCCACTGGTCAGGCAAGAGAACCCAGCGACAGACAGCGTTGTTGGCAGTTACTACAAAGCTAACTAAGAATGCTGTAGCTATGGTGATATGACAGGATTAATACAGAACAGTGATAATATGAAAACCAGCCCGAACACCAATATAGAAGGAGTAACCTGAAGGTGAGTGATTAACCAAAAGCTTGTTTGAAAAGGTAGGTTTTTAATCTAGATTTAAAGATTGAGAGTGTGTCTGAGCCCCGAACAGTAACCGGAAGGCTATTCCAGAGTTGAGGAGCTTTGTGAGAAAAGGCTCTTCCTCCTGCTGTGTTTTTCTTAATGCGAGGAACAAAGAGTAGATGGGCATCCTGTGAACGAAGTGTACGTGACGGGCGATAAGGTATGAGAAGTTCAGTAAGATACTGCGGGCCTAAACTGTTTAGAGATTTATAAGCTAAGAGGAGTATTTTATAGTCAATGCGAAATTTTACAGGTAGCCAGTGTAGGGACGAGAGAACTGGGGTGATATGTTCAAATTTTCTAGCTCTAGTGAGCACCCTGGCTGCTGCATTTTGAACTAACTGAAGCTTGTGTAACGCTTTGCACAAGCTCCCTGCCAGGAGCGCATTGCAGTAGTCTCGACGTGAAGTTATAAAAGCATGCACTAGTTTCTCTGCATCTTTTAATGATAAAATATGCCGAATTTTGGCAATATTGCGTAGGTGGAAGAAGGCGGTTTTGACTGTATTGGATATGTGGGTATCAAATGTGAGAGTCGAATCAAAGGCTACACCTAAGTTTTTAATGATGGCATTGTGTTTTACTGTTGAACTATCAAGATTAATAGCAGCATTTCTGAGTGAATGTATCTGAGTATCTGTACCTAGTAACAAGACCTCAGTTTTATCAGAATTTAACATGAGAAAGTTTTGCATCATCCAGTCTTTAATTTCAGTTAGACATTCTGTTATTTTACGTAGACAAGCAACATCATTGGGTTTGGCTGATATATACAGTTGTGTGTCATCAGCATAACAGTGGAATTGAATACCATGCTTACGGATTAGTCTACCCAGTGGCAGCATGTAGAGTGTGAACAATACAGGGCCAAGCACTGATCCTTGTGGGACACCATATTTAACTAAAGTATGATTAGAGGATTTATTATTCAGATAAACAAATTGGTAACGATCGGATAAATAAGATCTGAACCAAGAGAGGGCAGATCCTTTTATTCCTACCAGATTTTCCAGCCTATCAAGAAGCATCACATGATCTATGGTATCAAATGCTGCACTAAGGTCAAGCAGCACCAGAATAGAGATATAGCTCTTATCATGTGAAAGGAGTAAGTCATTAGTTACTCTTGTTAGAGCCGTTTCTGTGCTGTGATTTGGTCTAAATCCAGATTGAAAAATGTCATGAATGTCATTGTTTTGTAGGTAAGAGCACAACTGCTGTGACACGACTTTTTCTAGAATCTTAGCAATAAAAGGGAGGTTTGATATTGGCCTGTAGTTTGCGAGTACAAGAGGGTCAAGATTGGGTTTTTTAATAATTGGTTTGATTACCGCTAGTTTCAGAGGTTTTGGTACAAATCCAATGTTGAGGGATGAGTTTATTATTGTGAGCAATGGTCTAATGACTTTAGGTAAAATTTGTTTAAATAATTGTGTTGGTACAGGATCCAGTAAGCATGTAGTTGATTTAGATGAGCTAATTAAACTAAGCAAGTCATTTTCATCGACAGAATTCAAGTAGTCTAAGTGCACCTCAGAGCTGGCAGGGGGTTCATCTACGAGAGCCGATGTGACTTTGGACTGATTTTGGATTTTGAGGCGAATGCAAGCAATTTTATCATTAAAAAACCTCATAAAGTCATTGCTACAGAAATCAGAGGGAACAATGGGGTTGATTTCCTTTTTGTTTCCAATTAGATTTGATACAGCGCTAAAAAGGAATCTAGGGTTGTCTTTGTTGTTTTCTATAAGGGAAGAGATGTACTGTGATTTGGCTTTAGATAAGGCATGTTTGTAGTCGGTGAGGCTGTGCTGCCATGCAATTCGGAAACATTCTAGTTTTGTGTGTCTCCATTTACGTTCATGGTTACGAGCAGCCAGTTTTAATGCACGCGTGCTGTCACTGTACCATGGAGCAAGCCTTTTCTCTCTAAATTGTTTGGTCTTGACTGGTACAACACTATCTAGGTTTGTACACAATAAGTAGCCTATCTTACAGGCTACGTCCAGAACATGACCACAACCTTGAAAGCCGCCATGATGGATCAAGGGCAAGTTTTTCCAATGGGAAGGGGTCATGTAGCATATCAAAGAAACAAAAGGGTGCCCTTCGACATTTGACCCCGTATACTGTACCCTGTGTATATAATGGTCATGTGTATTTTTTTTGCCACTATTCTGACACAAATTAAGTTCTCTGAGCTGCCTGATTTAATGTAAAAACACATTAAATTTGGCTTAAATTATTAATAAAACATAACAAAAAACAGAATGTGTCAAAATATGTCAGTTACAAAAAAGAAAAGTAACACAAATTCATGAATTACAATTTAGATTTCCTTTAATTTAAAATGATATAATTTATACTGAATGTGTGGCACCCCCTCCAGGGTTTGTCACTCACCTTGCACCCAGTGATTCCGGGTAGGTTCCAGACCCACTGCGACTTTGAACTGGATGAGCAGTTAGAAACCATGAATGAATGAATGAATGTATTAAATCAGTCCTTTCTTCTGCCAGTTCTCTTCAGGGGTGTGTTTTTTCACCACTTTTATTAGTTTTTCTTTGCCAGTGAGTGTCAGTGTCACTATGAGGGGGAACATATTACAAAGTTTGAAAATGCCTCTGTAATTGTTTCTTTGCTAGGTGATGATGAAACTGATGTTGGTCATGTGTCATATGACATAGTTGACTGGTGTAAATATTCATTATTTGACATAAATTTGCCCAAAACAAAGGAAATAATAATTGATTTTAGGAGGAAGCCTACCTTTATTCCCCCTGCTGTTTATGGCAAGGCCATGTGTTTCAGCACCATGCATGTGTTTGAGCACCATGGCAAGTAAAATTTCCAACCAAATACTGCCGCTGTACACACAAAGGCCCACCAGCACATTTACTTTTATATAAACCTCAAGAGTTTTACTAAGGAGTTGACTTCCCTTTTATGAGAAGGTTTTATTCTTGTTTTTTTTTCAATCTACCATTACTTTTTCTCTCATTTCTTGGTTTGAGACACTTTTCTTGAAAAAATAGCAATAGATTGAGTGGTAAAAATATCCAGTAAAATCGCAGGCACAAATTTTAATGATCTCTTGCAAGCTTACAGAGACCGAGCTATAAAGTAGGCCCAGTTAATTCTTGCTGACCCCAGTCATCCTTTGTTCAGTGAGTTCAGGTTGTTTCCATCTGGGTGCAGATTTATTCTGCCAAGGTGCAGGACTAATAAGTTTAAAGACTCATTTGTCCCTGCTGTTATTGTTATTTTGAATGCTATGTATTTTTGTGTGTGTGTGTGACAGTGGGGTGGTGGAACTGGGGCATGCTGAGCACAACAAAGTGCTCCACAGGCATAGCAATAAAGTTAACCTAACCTTAACCGAAAGTATTCATTGTATTGATTTGACTCAATATATAGTCACTGCCCAAAGAAAAAAATGCATTACCATTTTTATGTATTATTAATTTACTACATTATTTGAACTCAGTGTTCAAATTATCCTTCATGGTGTGTTAGATTAGAATTACTTTACTGGCCACTGTGCTTGCGCACAGAGGACTTTGTTTTCCGCATTTAACCGAATAACACAGCAGTGCTGCTGGAGTTTTTAAACCCCTCAGTGTCACTGCTGGACCGAGAGTAGTCCACCGACCAAAACCATCCAGCCGATAGCGTCCTGTGTCACTGATGAAGGACTAGAGGACGACCAACACACACTGTGCAGTGACAGATGAGCTACTGTCTCTGACTTTACATCTACAAGGTGGACCAACAGGGTAGGTGTATCTCACAAGGTGGAGAGTGAATGGACACAGTGTTTAAAAACTAGTCAGTGGAGCTGAAAGAATGGACAGTGAGTGTAAAAACAAGAGGGTGATTATATGATGTATGATTAGTGTACAGCGTAATAAAAAGCCCAAGCCAAATTTTATTACCACACACTCAATGTTCACTACAGATGTAAAGTCCAGAGACTTTTACATGTCTCATCCAGTTGGATTCCATGGGAAATTAGGGACTGTCTGCTTTATTAAAAGACATTGCTCACAACCTGCCCATTCATTTCACCCTGCAGTTACTTGTTACATTTTCATTAAGATGAGCTGATACTTGATGAAAGCTATTCTAGAGGTGGGGGTCCAGTCTATCACATGCTTTGGGCACTGTGTTTTATGTATTGCCTGGTGGAATAGTATGATTAGCATAGAATAAATAGCGTTAGTGGCATAATTCATCCTCATGCTCGTTTTAATAACAGTTTTTCATTGCCTGCTTATACAGTACACATTCCACCCTCATTTTCACGTCGTGGCACCACCAACGTTTAAAACAAGCTACACGTCTACTTTACACTGCAGTCAATGGCTGCTTCCATTTAATTTCTGTGGAATTTAGATGACTGACCAATAGGTGCCATTTAAAGGCAATATTCACGATAAAAAATTAAATAAATATAAAAAAACCCCAACTTCTTATAAACCTCAGATGTTTCCTCACTGTTTGCTGCTCTCCAGTCTTTTGCAACCTGGAAACTGGACTCTCGCTCTGCTCACAGCAGAGAAACGGCATCTGGAGTTGCTTAGACAGCGAAGAGACCCCTAAACTTTGAAAAGCATGAAGTGAGATGAGGATATTGCTCTATTCCTGACCTGTTTTTTGCGAAACACAGAACGAAACTTAATAAATGTTACAAATGAGTTTCATTTCAGATCATTCAAAGTTCAACTTCAGCCACATACAAACAACAGTCAATTTTTACTCAAACATACTATTCCACCTTAAAAGGCATGGAGCTTCTAAACGTAAACAAGCCAGAGAAAACAGCACTTCCTTAGAATCATTAACATTGCCTTTAAGCATGAGGACTGTAAGCTGTTGTGCAGCTGCTCCAGAGCATCTGATTTTGTTCCTATTTTTAATGTGTGTTATTAAATATATATGTTGATGTGGTTATAATGAAAACCTAGTATTTTTCTTGCTCATTTTTGACCATTGGAAAACTTCATTTGGCATTTAACTGTTAAAACAACATTATGAAAAACTGTCCAATAAAAAAGGTCCACAACTGCTGGAAAACATTACATTAATGTACAATAAACTTTGCAAATTGTTACATTCGGAACACAATGTAACATTTTTTTGTATCTATTTTTTTAAATGTACCATTTCTCATTTGTTGACACTGACATTTGCATTGGGTGAGACTCTCACAAGGAATGGAGCAATAGAAAAGGTCCAAAATGGTTTGAAATTAGCTTACATTATAAGTTACGACCATATTTTTGTTTGTTTTGAAACTACTACTTTAAATGCATGTTTTTGGAGATATGAGATTTTGCCATGTCATACACATACCAGACATTTCCTGTCGTCGATTCCTTTCAAATGTTCCTCAAACTCCTGGCCGATGTTGAACTCCATGGTGTAGCTCCGAAAGGGGCTGAATGTTCTGATGATGAAGTGGTCACCATTTTGGTTGATGTCTTTGTCGCAGAACACCAAGGTGGCTATTTTCCTCACGGCGATGTTTACATCTACCAGAGTTGAAACAGAGTTGTGATTTACAGTTACAGTTGATAATGCACTATGAGGACAACGCAAGTATATGTATATATATATATATTTTTTTTTTCTTTGTTTGAGTACTCAAAACTTATGAGTCATTGATATTTTTTCTGAAATGTATGGTATTAGTACCGCTACTGGAATATTTTGCTGTGAGGATTTGATGGCATTTCGCCATGAGAGGATTAATTTGAACATGTACTGATGTGGGATGATTACTTCTGGATAGATGTCCATCACCCATTGTTTTATATCCCTCTAGCCAACATGTCACATTGAGAACATCGATCTTAAACTCATGTGCAGATGCTCCAGAGTATACAATATTTTTCATGAATCTCTATGGAGATTATAAAGACTTGAAAATTACATCTGCAATGTTGTGACTTAAAATGAAAAAGGGTGTCTAATGTTTTATATACACATTAATCAGCCATAAGTTTAAAACCAGTAATAGGTACAGGTACTTAATGTGTGCAATTGTAATCAGAAAATCCATACAATTCACCACCTGTCACTGGTTTTAATCTTGTGGCTGAATGGTGTACAGCTATTTTTTGCCTTGAGTTGACCTCAGAACTACAGTAAAACCTTATCTCATTTTAGGCAATATCTTGTACCTTTTAAATGCATTAAAGTCATCAGACGTCTGGTTACTATCACCACCACTGTGAAGACATCTGAATCTCTGTCTCTCCAGAATGGAGCTTTTGACATTAGAATAATCTGGATGCCTTTACCTCTTAACCATGTTATTATTTAGATATTTTGATATTTTAATATGGAACAAAACAAATGAGTAAATCATGAAAATTTCAACTTAAAAGTCCCTAAGCTGGTCTTTTAAACAGTGAGATAAAGCAGAAACATTACTTACCAAGAGCTTTCAGGTACTCTTCAAAGTTCTCATTGCTGATCATTTTCCAGAAACCATGGTAAAGCCCTGGCATTTTTACACCTTTTTAAATCGTATTCACTTCTGTGCTCTACAAGTATCCAGAAACGTTTTTCGATGGCCGCTTGTGGAGGAATGCTCACAAAGTCCCTAATTTCAACACCACCATATTAATCCTATTACTTGTGACTTAGATTACCCAACAACTCAAACTCCATCTCCCATCTCTCCTCCTACTTTCTCCCTCATTTGCATATGACTGGGTAGTCTGGACCCAATGTTAGAACGCTGACCGGTGGATGACCTTAAGAAGAGAAAGACATTAAACACCATTATTCAGGTGGTAATGTGTTTTCTCCCTAACTGCTGTTGTGATATTTGTCAGTGATAGAACTCTTCCAGAAAGTTGCTACTAAAACTTTCCCAAGTCTATATTTTTTAGGCTACATTTAACATTTGTTTGTTAAGTATGTCAAATACGACAGCATTTCCCCCACCGTAAAATGAGCTGGCAAAATTTCATCTGCTGCTCTGCTTGAATGAGATACAGACATGTCTCTATTTGCTCTGCATTCAGGTTTGATGAAATATGCACATTTATGGCCAAAATAAAAGAAGGATGATATTGTGATATAGCAGTGTGCTATAAAAGTGAGCTGGCTGGTGCCTGAGAAGCAGCATACAAATTAGCAGATTAGCACTACACAACATATCCAATCAAAGCTGGGGTATATATTCAGGGTCCCTTCACACTGCTGTGGGTCAATAAGAGCATAAACAAAAAAACAGTTGCTGGTAGCATTAAGGCAAATAGTGAGAGAACTGTGTCATATGTGCTTCTATTTGTTTGAAAAAGTGGTTGATTTTGTGATTAGTTCCCATAGATTTGTTCTAGATAATTTCAGTTTATTTAATTTTTGTTCCCAGTAAAGTTGTGGAAACTTGAAATTGCAGTTATGTGTTTGCATTTTATTTTCACCTTAAGCCAAAAGGCTTTGGGCCACATTACATGTTTGTAATTAATGTCACTCTGAAAGAGGCAGGGCCGTTGGTCCATTTTGTTGTGGTTAGCTAACAAACTGGTCAGATCGCCAATCATAATAAGTGTTTGTCCCAAATGTGGAGCATACCTGCAGTCCAAATTTGGCCTTGAACAACTGTGTTGACTCAGGGTTTGTCTGACGGCCTCAACTCAGACACAGGTCCATCTTTATATGGGTCAGATGTCAGGTATGTAAAGGATCAAATCTGGACAAACTGACATTTGATCTATGTCTGACCCACACAACATATATTGTAACCCAAATCAAGCCCGTTTTGTTGCAGTTGACACAAATCTGGCCCGCACAACATGTTCCTGTGCCCTAACAGAGCCACAAGTAATTAAAAAATGTGAGACAGATTATGTGAAAATATGTCTGCTATGTGTGAAAACATTCACAGAAGATATATGCAATCTAGTCTAACCCCCTGACTGACAGTGCACAAGGCTGCCTCACATTTATGTACCATTTTAAAATGGACTGGGAATGATATAAAGTCTTGCAATCACATATGGTTACCAATAACATTTCCTCCAATTTGGATCTACCATAGTGCTGTAGAAAGCCTCACCCCTTCAGGTCATTGCAGCCAAATCAGCAGCACTGTTATCAAGGATGGAAATTGACATGACAAATTTCACAAATCCTGAACTTGGCATGACGTATCCCTCCAATACACTGTATATTTGCCCTTGTAATCAACAGCATGAAACCACTAATCTCAACATATTGGGGGAAACTGAAAGAAATTTCATTCACAAATTTTCACTACTCAAATTTTAACACTGAATATTTTCATTAGGAAATTGGGCAGAATCAAAACACATTATATGATAATATATTATCAGCTTTTAGACAAAAATACAAACAGAATTTTTTATTATGTATGCAAAACATAGCTATAGAAATACACATACCTGTATTAGGTGTAATGCAGTCATGAATTCAAAGGGTAATTTACATGAATACAAATGTACTGAGAATGTCAAACTTATTATACTGACATGTATTATTACTAATATTATTATTATTATTATTATTATTATTATTACCAGTCTGTTTTTAGTAATTAGCAATTGTTGCTATATGATTCAACCCACATTGCCACATTGTCACTGTCTAATTAAAACATGTATCTCCCAAAATATTAACTTTACAGGAGAAGAAAAAACCTTAACTTTCTATGGAAGTGAAGGTAAAAAGACAGTTCCAAGTAATCTTTGAGCATTTCCATTAGTCCATTCATACAATGTAAAGGAAAGCTGCTGTGTTCAAATTATCTAGTTAACAAAAATGTATATACATGTTTTTAATTGGACAGCAACGATATACATGACAAGCTTTGAAGGGAGTACCACATTAACAGATGCGGAAGTACACTAGTTTTATCATCTACATTTAAAAATCTGGAGGGTACGCACAAATTTGAGGTACATCTTCTGGAATAATCCAGTACATACTCCTTGGTAAGAGCTTCATTCCTTTGTGTTGGTCTTAACTGAAAGCACTAATCTTTGAAAATGTCACTGAAAGTGCCTTTTTACGCTTCGTTTTGGCACGGCGCTCCCATTCATTACTATGCCATGCTGAAACAGTGGGTTAGTCTCACTGAGGCAATCGCTCTAGCATGAGACAGTGAGGATAAAGACCCTCCTTAATCCCCAAACCGCTGCAAAGAAAAGGCCTCAACATAGAAAACCCAGCCCAAACAGCATGGATGACAGTTGTAGATAAAATAATCAGAGCAGGCGATTAAAATCAGACAGGCATCACACGGAATATCCCCAACACGCATATTCCTCTCATTTTGTTTGGTCACAGAAGCACTCACAATGGTGTCTCTCCTCTTCAAGCCGGATGAAAGGTCTAGAGAGAGCTGACAGCACCGATGATACTGTGTACAATTGGAAACGGAGAAGCAATGTTTGCTCTCCGGTGTGCGAAGGCTCCGTTATTTATCTTCCGTGTGACATTCAGCAAAAGTCAACAAATCCCAGACTGGCAGAGCACAGGCACGCGGTTTTGCAGTGAGGTGGGAAATGTAGCTGCTGGAGGATAAGCACTAAATCCCTCGCAACTAGGCAACCCAGGCTATGATGGGCACAAATGTATTCGCACTCTGCTATGATGTACTTACTTTCAGATTCGCACCTATTTAGGAAGGGATAATGAAAGAGAATTACCAGTGTCAGTGTTAGAAGGTTGTTTGGTTCAACTTGAGGCTCATTTGCGGTGCTTTAAAAATCCAGCAGGATGGGCTACTGCTGGTATTTCCATGCCTAGATGTGCTGATCTTTTCAAATCTCACATGCCTGATGTACACTATGTGGCCAAACGTTTTTGGGTACCTTTTCATTCTACATTTCTTCTGAAATTGAGGGTATCAGTGGGTAATTTGTCCAACTGTAAGTGTAGTAACATGTTAAAAAAAAACAACCTTTACTCTAGGTCAGGGGGTTTCAATCTGTAGGGGGTGCCACCCAGGATGGTGCGAGTACCGGTCTGAGTGGACATGGGATTATAACATTTTAAACTTAAAATACTCAACAGATAAATATACTGCAGTGTCCTTGTCCTTAGCAATTCATTTTTCACCTCCTAGACTCTGGCTAATAGCCTCACAGTTATTGCCTTCATTTAGAAGATGAGTTTCTACAGTGGAAAATGATAACTCATGTTGTTGATTGGCTTAATAGAATATGGTTACAGGAGGTTCAGATCAGAGTGTTATATGCTACAAAACTGAAAACGATGCCAAGATCTGTCGGTTAGTTGTGATATTTCCAGGTTAGGTCACTTGTGAACCGTGGAGTAAAGTAGTGATTGTTCCTTGTGTTGCACTTTTAGAAAACAAACAGATGAGGCATTTTCCTGTTTTTATTTTCCATTTCAAAGTGAAAAAAGTACACAGACCTGTCAGGTTCTCCTTTCTTTTTAGCTAGTGCACCATCAAGGACAACAAAACACACTGCAAATGACTAGGTCCAGCACCACTCAACCATAATGCTTTATTTGAGGCTCTGTGCTCTTTCTGAAGCTTCCAATTGGGAACAAACATTTCTGGTTCGGTAACTAATGTATGTTGGTGGAAATGTGTCGAACGGCTCTAAATTAGGTTTGGAAACCGACACCAAAACTAGCTCGGTGGAAAAGGCCTATCAGTATTTGCTGTGGGTTAGTGATGCATTACAGTAGACACAAGGAGATGCATGTCCACAAATTTAGAAACCCCTTCTCTAGATATTGGAGCATTCCTGTGAAGATCTACTGTGATGTTGGGCTAGTGTTAAATAACAATAAAAAAGAGAACAGCTCAGTACTTCAATGCCACTCTAGCCTATGCCTGGCATTGGGCATAGTGACCTAAGCTTATTTGTGGTTACTCCAGACTGAACCATTACGAGGTATCTTGATATCTGCATCCACCGTGGCTAAATTCAAGGCTTACATGTGTTGTCAACCAATCTTGTGTTTTGTAGATCTTCTGTCTTTTAGATATGAAGACATTTCTGCAACAATTAATAGTCAAATAAATAATGTGTACAAAGCCACATCTCCAGTTACCCTTACTCCAGAATCAGTATCAAGCAACCACCAGTAATTGGTCAGACACAATATATGAAACCTTAAATCATGAATGGTAATTCCTAACAGGTCTAATAGATCAAAACCAATATGGCATATCATTGTGCATTTGTGATACTTTCAAAAGATGGATGTCTCAGTCCAGTAAAGTCTGTTTGGTAAGGGGTCGTAGTTTGACATCCTTGTTCCTTTTCTCACTGTCCATTGTGTAAAGGTTGTGCTTTTTGATGTAGTTAATAACAGGGTCTGGGAGCAAGTATTTGACACTGAGGCCTCTGCGCAAGGCCCGACGGACCTCTGTGGCACTGATCTCGTTACGCATCCATTCCGTCACTAAATAGATATTTTGCTGGTGCTTGTAGAGCAAGTCTGAATTGTGTATGGCCCAGTCAAGTTGCAGCCCACCGCGGCTCACACACACCAGGCCAAAATGCCCTGTTACCTCCTCGATGTGCTCTTCCTTCCACAGTCCAGGCACTTTGAAAGTCTCCAGGAAATCTGCACCACAGAGCAGCTTTAACTGGGGAACACCTGTGGAAAGGTCTGTCTGTTAGCAGAAGGCATGGAAGAGTTGCATCCTGTTAGAAACTAATATTTATGGTATTGAACAGACATTTGTTTGCAGAGTGACTTACAACTTAGAACATGTTACAAAAGTTTGCTAATTTAGAATCTGAAGTCTTGCTTAATCACTCAATAATCACTAAAAACCTTTTTTTTTCCTGGGGGCACAGATAAATCCATGGTGTACAAATGTACCAGGGTAATTTCTGTCATTTTAAGACATTCAAATTTGCATGTTATTATGAACGCCGGATTAAACATAAATGTGTTCTGTAACAAATGGGTAAAATGTGGAATCCAGATTTCATTGTACCTTTATGCAATTAAGATTAAAGCTAGTTTCACAATATTATTTTCACCTTTTAGCAGAAAAACTGGTAGGTCATGAAAGAATTCTTTGTTAATGAGTTTAAACTGTTTTTAAAGTGAAATCCGCCATGGCAGGGAACGTCTTTGTAAAAGCCCTGAGATTAGCCTTGGTTTAAACCCCCCTACAGTAGGCAAGAGCCCTGCCCCTGTGACATTGTACTCAGGACCCATGTTCCATGCTGCTCCAGTACACCAAATGCTGACCAGCTGAAATAAACCTGTCAGTGTTGGAGAGTACGATAGCCAGCGGGCAGCATCTAGAGGCTCTTTGTACTGTATGTTCCAAGTAATTTTCTTTCTGGATAGTGTGTATTCACTGACACTAGTTTACACAAGCCAAGACTCTGTCTACAGTAGAATATGGAAGCTGGTCTTTGTGAGCGTTTACCTACATAATTAAGAAATCTGAAGGCCACTGACCTCAACTAATGATCTGTTTGCTCTGATTACACAGAACGTAGCCTAAATACACATTCCATAAAAGATGTGCTAGACAAAGATGAAGGAAATCTATCTGTACACAAATGGTACACCGTCCAAATCTCCAAAGAGTCTTATTCCTGTCTTTCCGTAATGTAGTCATAAAACTAATCTCATCTAAGGAATGTCATTTATTTCAAGGTGAATAGGCTGAATTACATTTCTGTGCCAATATAGCGTGAAAGCTTATGATCAAAGTTACCTGTATCATGCTCATTTTCTCAATGAACCTTGTTTTAATTCCACTTAATTGACCGTTAGTGTTCTCATTTCTTTTGCATGGTGTAGTGGAGGTAATTATAAAGAAATTTACCTATAAGATGAGCTGGTGTGTGCTTGTGTGTTAAAAGCAAGTATAAAGGAGGATATGTTAAAACATGACTAGAATAATGGAGACATGATCATTCTTGTGTGTGTGTGTGTGTGTGTGGTCTTTTTTCCCCGATTTATATTCTGTAACTGCTTTAGGATCACGTTGGGCCAGAGCCTACCTGAAATCACAGGCAGCAAGGGAGGAACACACCCTGAACAGGTGACCAGTCCATCAGAAGCCATCACACTCACATATTTCCTCACATCTGTGCACAAGTTCACCATTGGGTTGTGATGGTTTTTAGTGTGTGTTGCACTGGTAGGAGTGGATCAGATACAGCAGTGCTACTGGAGTTTTTAAACACAGTACACTCGCTTTCCACTTTGTTAAATACAACTGCCTTGTTGGTGCACTTCATAGATGCCAAGTCATATTAGTAGCTCATATTATGCTGCACAGTTTGTGCTGGTCATCCCCTAATTTTTCATCAGTGGACGGTCACAGGACACCACCACGTCAAAGTCACAGAGAATGATCCATTACTCAAATACATCCATCCATCCATCCATCCATCCATTATCTGTAACCGCTTATCCAATTTTGGGTCGCGGGGGGTCCAGAGCCTACCTGGAATCATTGGGCGCAAGGCGGGAATACACCCTGGAGGGGATGCCAGTCCTTCACAGGGCAACACAGACACACAGACATTCACTCACACACTCACACCTACGGACACTTTCGAGTCGCAAATCCACCTACCAACGTGTGTTTTTGGACTGTGGGAGGAAACCGGAGCACCCGGAGGAAACCCACGCGGACACGGGGAGAACACACCAACTCCTCACAGACAGTCACCCGGAGCGGGAATCGAACCCACAACCTCCAGGCCCCTGGAGCTGTGTGACTGCGACACTACCTGCTGCGCCACCGTGCCGCCCTACTCAAATACACTCATTTACAATATAATAACGTGCTACAAGATCTTACATGCTTTTATGTCTCAGGCAGATATGATTACAGACAGGTGTATTGTGATTAGACATGAGGTCTTGCCACAACAGCATGTATGAGTGCTTCCCCAGTGCCCTATGAATAGGCTCTCAGAGGCTAATTTTGGGTAGTGTACCTCTTGTTGAGTGATCATCAACTGTAAGACATGCCTTTATGACACACCTGAAGACATGTACCCAGTTGACAGGCATTGAGAGAGGGCGCATTACTGGACTTCGAGATACAGGATGAACATTTTGACTAATTGTCCTTCATCTAGGCTTTTCTCACAAAATTATGTGTCGAAAGTCGTGGTGTCTTGAAGACGAAACCCGGACTACTACGGACTGGAATTGTACCGCCTTAAGCAACAAATCAAGGTTCTGTTTGGGATCTGATGACTGCTGGATTTGACTATGAAGGCCTTGTGGTGAATGCTTCAATCCTGCCTTTGCTGTGGAGCAACACATCAAAACTGCCCCAGCTGCTGGTATGAGGATCTGGGGAACCATTGTATACGTCAGTTGGTTGCCCTTAATAGTGATACGAGGGACACTAACAGCTCAGAGATGTGTGCAGGACATCTTGCAGCCACATGGCAGGACTTTCAAATGGCATTTTTGAGCAGGACAATGCTCGCCCACACACAGCAAGCATTTTGCAGGAATGTCTTTGCCCAATAGCAACAATTTCTTGGTATGCCCTGTCACCAAATGTATGAACAATTAAGCATTTATGGGGGCAACTGGGATGCCAGCTTCAGCAGCCTATGAATGTGCAGTATCTTTAGGCCCAGCTTCAACAACTGTGGACAAATGGGCTGCAGAATGTCATATGGAACTTGTACTGCCTCCATGCCCAGCCATATCCCATCTTGTATCCAGGCTACAGGCCCCACAGGATAAACATACCCTTCCGCTCTAATATTGTAATCACTTACATATATCATCATTACATTCACACATACAAAGTTTTATTCTAGACAAGCTTGTCATCAGAATAGTAATTCTGTTATCCATGCTCATTAGCATGCTCTTTCAAGTCCCACACAAAAAAAGACTCTTGGCAAAGTTGGGAGTGGTCAAAAGCAAAAAGAACAGCTTTTTTTTTTGGATTCTTTCAGATTTAGCTGAAAAACCTGGCAACTAGGCAAGGTGAAAGAAAGGTGGCCAGATTTTTACACCAGCTGGGCAGAAGCCCTGAGATGTGTGTGGAGCTTACCAGCAGCAGGAGGTCGATCTGGGGCTGTGTCCTTTGTGCTTGTCCAGTGCTGCTCTGCTACTCGGCGGTAGTGGTACCTGGTGGTGGGTTAAAATAGGGCAAGATTTAAACGTGTGTATGAGCAGACCTCAATGAATGAGTTCATTGTTTCAGTAATCATCTTATAACTGTGGGCTCAAGTTATTTGTGTTCTCTCCACAAATAGCATACTGAATCAAAGGTGCTCATGTTGTGCTGTAAGCAGCTTCAGATTTTGGGAACGTAGATTAGAGGAAGAGGCATATTCTACTTCTTTTCTGCAAGTGAACAAACACAGTTCTGGGTGTTAATGAAACGTCTGTGGCATGCTTCAGTTGCAATCTCTTTCTTCTCTGTTCTCGTTTTCTGATTTTAACGTTGCTTTTGTTCTTTGTGTTTATTTTGATTCTTTGAAAGCAACAGCTGTCCTTCGGTATGTTGTTCTTCTTTTTAGACCCATAGCATTAAGGTGCCCTCTTACAGTGGAAGTATATAATTATATGATAATCCTGTACTTATGGTTAGTCCTTGGAAATATCGCACTCTCTTGTCTGCACTGTACATATTATTGCCTGCACTTGTGTTCTGTGTTGTGCCATTGTCCTGGAGGAATATAGATTCTTTTGTGAGCTTGTGTGTGGAATGCCAATAAAGCCTCTTGAACTTGAACAGTCCTAACAGCTAAGGTAAGCAGGCTGTAATCATAGAAAGCTTTGCTTAGCCACTGTCTTCACTTGCATTCAGTTTCTACCATTAAAGCAAGACATTACAAATGTAGGTCATGTTAAAATGTATAGCATCAGGGCTTGACATAGTCCGGAACCAGTGACGTTGTGCAAACCAAAAAATAAATGAATAAACAATAGTGGATCATCATTTTGAAACAGCCCAATGTTGACACAGTGCTAAAGTAAATCAGAAAGTTCATTCATTCATTATCTGTAAGCGCTTATCCAGTTCAGTGTCACGGAGGGTCCAGAGCCTACACCCTGTAGGGGGCGCCAGTCCTTCACAGGGCAACACACACACACACACACACACACACACAGTCACTCACACCTTACGGACACTTTTGAGTCGCCAATCCGTCTCCCAATGTTTGAGTTTGTAGCGTGGAAGGAAATCGGAGCACCCGGAGGAACCCCACACAGACACAGGGAGAACACACCACACTCCTCACAGTCACCCGGAGGAAACCCACACAGACACAGGGAGTGGGACTCGAACCCACAACCTCCAGGTCCCTGGAACTGTGTGACTGCGACACTACCTGCTGTGCCACCGTACCGCAAATCAGAAAGTATTTATCTTTTTTTTTTTTTTTAATGGTGTCATTTTGTATATACTTTTTACAGCCCTATAGTTGAAGTAACATATAGCAAAATATTTAACAGGATTTTAATTTTGTTAACTTTACCGTTTCCATTGTGGGACTCATTACTGCACTCTTTCACACAACATCATAATACAATTTATTTGTTAAAAGAAAGCAAATGAAAAGAAAATGTTCAGAGTTGACCTCTGTAGACAAAACCTACAGAATGGCCTTGGTCAGTGAATGCCTCCAAAATGGTGGCGAAAACCAAACAACCAGGTTAAGCGCTTTCAGTGTATCATAACTCAGCTCCAGTACTGATGTTACAAATTACATAAAGGCATTCAGATAACAATAAATACAGCCCAATCCCAAGATAAAGTTTTGTCTTTTGTTTTGTTCCTGTTAAAGCAATGTTCATGATGTTTATTGGAAGCCGTGCACAGGTTTTTAAAGCGAGTGTATGAGGGCTATTTTGTATGGCCCACAGTCAGTTGTCTGTTGTGCAATCCCAATAGATATGTCTGCAGCTAGAAAAAAAAATTAAAAGAAAAAAGGAAAAAAAAAACACTTCTGCAAATCTCCTGTCAGTCAGCAATAACAAGTAGATAACAGGCCACCTCTCCAGCTTTGATAAAGTGAATCAATTTTGGTCAGCTCCAAAGCAAAACTTGGAAAAGCAACGTAATGCCACAGTGGCTGAAGCAATGGCTCATTCATCTGAATCTGTTAATTATCTTGGCAAGGTATTAGATCACTACTCACCAGGGGAGAACTGCACAATGGGGGTCTCTCTAAAGTGAATCATAGTGTCACAATTTGGCAAGAGCAAAAGGAGCTTGGAAAGTTAGAGGCATTACACACAGGGACTCTTGTTCAAAAGCATTCTGATTAGGCTTCCACTGCATGAGCTTAATGGTGCTCCTGAGGTTGTAAGGAATACGGTACAGACATAAATCTGTTGGAAAATAACAGGGTAGAACTCAAACCTTATACTAGGACCACAGCTATAAGGTCCTGAGGTTGTGGGTGTAAGCCTCAACTTTGCTTACTGTGAGGATCGTGGTGTGTTCTCCCTGTGTCTGTGTGGGTTTCCCCCAAAAATACATGCTGTTAGGTGGATCGGTTGTATGAAATTATCCACAGTTGAGTGTCAAAGGTATGTTCCTGCCTTGTGCCCAATGATGCCAGGTACAGTCCGGACCCATCGTGACTTGAACAGAAAGAGGCAGGTACAATTTGAGGGCGGCAGGGTGCATTTATCTACTTTAAAATATTCACATCAACTCTTAATCGACTTTAATTACTGAATACTGAATTTCATGTCAACACATCAGTACAGCTAAAACTCAGCAATTTGTTTGCACTCCTGATGCTGCTGTCTTCGTTTTCCTTAAAGGCAATGTCTCTCTCTGGTTTGTTCATGTTCAGAAGCTCAGCATCTTTTAAGAATATTTAAGGAAAAATGACTGTTGCTTGTATGTGGCTACAGTTGAACCTTTCTGTAAGTTTTTATTCTCTGTTTGAATTACCACAGAAATTTGTAACTCGAGTTGTTTCGTTTTGTAGCACTTTCAGTCTGTGTTTACTTACATGCAGATAGCCGTCTTCCGAATTTAGAGTCAGTTCCACCTTAAGTAATCCGATATAGCAAAAATAAATCAATATTACCCACCTATGGAGCCGGAATATAACAATATCCTCATCTCAGTTTGTGCTTTTCAACATCTGTAAGTCTCTTTGCTGTCGAAACACCTTCAGATTTTTTTAAAATCATAGACATCGTCTTAAACGTCAAATCAAAATACACTGCTGCTATAACATCGGAAGACAAACAGTGGAAAATAGACTGCCCATGATGAGCAAAGTATGTAGCAAACACTACAATTAGTAAATGGCCTCTTCTTTTAATGAAACAGATAAACGAAGCAGGGTATAGTTTACACGGGGGAAAGACGTAGAACAGAGAGACACTAATGATGCTAATTTACCAACACACACTGGATAATGAAACAGGATCTGAGGGAAAATTAGACGCCCGTGCTTCTCTCTCTTTGATACCCTCAAATTAAATCTGATTTCACCGCTATTTATTGTATTTCTCTCATTATAAAATCCTGTGTATATTTGTTTACACTGACCGTGCTAATGTCACTCCTATCCAAAACAAAATCTTGGAGAGTAATCATAGTAACAGCACACGAGATTATGATGAAATCAAACAAGAATTAGATACAGATAATGGCACTAAACGTGTTTGAACTTTGTGAATGTGTTGTGTCAAATTGTAATTTCAGTTCTACTGAAGGAGAATAAAAGGTTTAGGAGAGAATGCTGTCCTTCAGCTGAACTTGGTAAAAGACAAACAAACAAACAAACAAAAAAACAGTGCTTGATATTGTAGTGATTAGTATCTCATATTTATTAAGGTAGGACACTATTTCTTCTTGACTTGGATAATAGAGATTACTTTATTGTATTTAAAAAAAAAAATTATATATATTGTATGCTAAGGTACATCTGCTGTCTGAGGTGGCTTGCCCTTCTGAGTCCCACATGTTGCCCATCATCTGTAACCTTTGGGTATGAGGTAGGAACACACCCTGGACAAGATGTCACCCATCATCAGGAGTTTTAAATTAGGCATAGCATTTTCCACAAGTGAACATTTCTGGGGCCTTAATGAATTGTCTGTGACATGCCTCATCCAGAGAGCAGAGTGAAGGGAGAAAGACCCTTGATTTTTATGTTTTCAGCATATAATGTGTGATGAAGCAGCCCTTCAGCCCTATCCAATTCTATGCTAATTAAGGATTGGTAAATTGGTTTAAAAGAAAAAAAAACACAATTAAACAGAATATTAAGCATCTTAATAACAAATAAATGATTACTTTACAAAAAAACACACAAGCTTTCCAGAAACACAATATAAAATATTCTATAATATTTAATAAGATAATAACCTATGTACAGTAATACCTTGACTTACGAGTTTAATTTGTTCTGTGACCGAGCTCGTAACTCAATTTGCTCGTATATCAAATTAAATTTCCCCATTAAACTGAACTGAAATGTTATTAATCCATTCCAGAGCCCCCAAAAACCACAACACTTTTCAACGTGTTTTTAAATAAGAAATATTCATTCATTCATTCATTATCTGTAACCGCTTATCCAATTTAGGGTCGCGGTGGGTCCAGAGCCTACCTGGAATCATTGGGCGCAAGGCAGGAATACACCCTGGAGGGGGTGCCAGTCGTTCACAGGGCAACACACACAGTCACACATTCACTCACACACTACGGACACTTTGGAGTCGCAAATCCACCTACCAACGTGTGTTTTTGGACTGTGGGAGGAAACCGGAGCACCCAGAGGAAACCCACACGGACACGGGGAGAACACACCAACTCCTCAAAGACAGTCACCCGGAGTGGGAATCGAACCCACAACCTCCAGGCCCCTGGAGCTGTGTGACTGCGACACTACCTGCTGCGCCATATGTCATTTATAAATAACAAGTAATGTATAAAAAAAGAACAATACATAATAAAACAGAATGTAAAGAATGTATTTACCTAAAAGATCAGACAAAGATGCTGGCAGAGGTGGAGGAGCTTGGAGGAGGAAGTTGGGAGCGTTTTTTTTTTTTTTTTGTTCTCTATTGCTTAACTTACTCACTACACACTCAATGCTACAAAAACAACGATACCACAGAGATGCCCGCACGGCAAGATAGCCCAGTGATCATTCAGTTCATTTGGTTATCTTGTAGCGGGTGGCTTAAGCTCACGTGTATCTCTAAAAATTCCTAAGTTGATTCACTCGTAAGTCAAGGTTTCACTGTACTTTGGTTCTGTTTTAGATTATTAGAACTAAATAAGAAAACAATTCCATATACAGTAATATTTACCCATATTTTGGCTATTGGAATTTTAGAGATAAACTTTATTTCCATCCAGCATGTCAACTACAGAACAACGGAATACATGCAAATGTATTATTTTCAATATGGAAAAAAACACGCAAGTAATTCAATACACTTGCTTCACCTACACAAAATTAAAGTAGGATTATTTACAGAACACTCTGTTAAACAGTCAGTCACTTACTTTCCAAGGCCAGTTTGGCCCAGTACATAATGTACTCATATTACAGGCACACAGGATGATACAGGTGATATAAGTGAGAGTAGAATGGAACCCAGGAGATGAAAAACAGAACTAAGCATCCCACTAAACACATACACCCAGGGTAAGATGTTACTGTTGAAATACAGAATCCTCTCTCTAAACACAGAGAACACCAAAGGCAAGAAGGGAATAAAGCCCCCTAATTTATTTATACTGCAAGTTATTGACCTGTTTGTGTGTGTGTGTGTGTATACATTTTATATATATACATTATATATAATGATATATAATATATATTATTATTATATTATATATTATATATATATATATATATATATTATATTATATATATTATATTATATAATGAATATATAATATATTATATATAATGTATATAATGTATGGGCGGGGGGAGAGAAAGGGGGTAACTACTGGTCGACACGAGAGATTGACTTTTGCTGTTCCGCCTAATCATTTCGCTCTCATCTTTCTCCCTCTTCCCCCCTGTTGTTTTTCTGTTTCTCTTCTGTGGAGAAGACTGATCTAGCACGGACGTGCAGCCGGTCGCCGCCCTGGACGCCGCCCCGCTGTCCTAGAGAAGGGGAAGCCCGGGCGTATTCACTGGCGTCAGAGCTCGTTGCACGTGGTTCTTTTTGAACGCCTGAGATTTTTGTTGTTAACTCTTTATGTTTTGAGCATTAAAAGTAATGGCTGAGTGCTGAACTCTGACTTATGTTCTCCTGTGGTCCCTCGCCACCGTCTAGAGCATCACTATACATATATATATATATATATATATATATATATATATATATATATATATATATATATATATATATATAAACACACACACACACATATATACTGTATATATATATATACACTAATTATCATATAATAAGTGGCTGCTGAAAACAATTCATTTTGAACTATTGTCACATATTCTCAACGTTTATAGGAACTCTTGTTCATTCAATTTTAAGGTGCACCCACTGTGGACACAGATGATCAACTGTTCACACACAGCTCATGTATCCTCCACAGTAAAGCATGCAAACTAGGGCAGAACAGCTGAAGGTCAACATACTCAGTGCTGACCATTAGCAGGATAGGTATATATATTCTTTAATGAAGGTTTACAAACATGCACCCAAGCGGTTTAGATACATTGCCAATTATTATTAACATGAGTATGTTTTTTTAAATTATTATTTTATTAGATAAATGGCTGATGAAAGCATTTCTTTGAAACACTTGTCACATAATTGCTGGCTTTTTTTTCAGGGAGCTAAATTTTCTCTGATTGCGAGAAAGGAAAATAAGCAGCTAATTCTGACCCTGGCCTTCTAAAAAGAGGTGTGTGCGCTACACTAACATCTCTAAACGTGTAGAGCTTTCACTTGAAAAGAGATCATATGCACAATTTCTGTAGGATTTAGTCCTTTTCAAGTTCAAGTATGGTCTTTTATGTTTTATGACTGGTAAGTGAGATTTATAGTCAATACGAGAACAAGGTAGAAGTTGCGGCAAAGTGTTTTTGATGTTTCGACGGATGTAAAACACACTAGAAGCCCTTTTCCACCAGAAGAACTCTGGTACTTGAGCTTCACACAGCTCCACAAAACACACAAATGGAGCACTTGCCTGTTTTTAATTTCCTTTTATCTATTTATATACCATGCTGTAAATGACTATATATATATAATTCTTTATTTGAGGCTCTGAGCTCTTTCTGGAGCTTCTGTATATCAACTCACCCACGGATGCCTCATGATTCATTTTTAAGAACATACTATTCTTGGTTACCAGTCGGAAGCAAATTTTCTGGTTTGCAAACCAGATGATGTTGGTGGAAATACACAGAGAGATCCCTAATTACCTTCCCGAACACTTAACATATATGTATGTGAATGTGTGTGTATGTATATGTTGGATATTTAGTAGCAATTGCAGCTATGTGAAGTCCAAGAAAAAAAATATCTATCCCAATCAGTTCTACATTGGTTAAAAGTGGCTATAGCTTTGTTCTTTCTCTGTCTGCATCGGTTTCCTTCACACGCACCAGTTTCCTACCACAGTCCAAAGACATATGTTGGTAGGTGAAATGGCCTTGCACATTGTCCAACATGTGTTTCTACCTTGTGCTCAGTCATTCTGTGTAGGCCCTGCACTCACTGTGACCCCGTCCAAGATGAAGCCATTACAAAATAATGAACCTGTTTGGAAACCTGTTTGAAAAAAGTCACAATCAGATCTATGCCCCAAATCTTTTCATAATATTTTCTAGCAGAATTGGAAATTGAACTTAGTTTTTTTTATTATGATTACAAAATATTGTTTGCAAAATCTCTAGCCCAACTTTGTATGCCTGAAGTGTAATGGTTAGCAGAGGTTTTTGCAAGTGTTACATAGACAAGCCTGTTTGTGAGTGAGTGTATCCCCGCCTAAATCCACAGCAAGCTGCTAAGATTTGCAAAGCCCTGGAATGAGCCAACGCTGGCGCAATAGCATTGATTCTCCCTTTGAAAGCACCCCACACACACACACCCCCTAAAAAATACCCTGGCCAAGCTGCACCAATGAGCCACCTTTCTGGCATAGCTCTAGTTGGCGTAGCACAACACCAGCGCTGATTACTCTCGGGAGTCTGTTGTCACTTCTGCAGTCCCTTAAGCATGCTTACCGAAAGTATTTGGCCATCATTGGTGTCTGAAGACGCGAGAATCATAGCCAAAAGTGTGAGAGACTAGAGGTTAGACTCCCTGTGATGGGATTTTATACTGAATAGAGACAGAAGAACGGGCTCCAGTGCTGAGCAAAAGGACTTGGGAGAAGAAGTATGCATGACAGCTGAGAGATTTCTACACAACCCAGCAACCCGACACCTTATTTAACAGCAAGGTGTGAGTTTGGGGAGGAAGGCTCAATTTGCAAGATCTGTGAACTATTGTGTGGTGGAGCAAATAAAGCCCAGTGTTAATAATGGTTCATTTTTATTTGTGGTTTGGTTCCATTGGTCAGAGCAATGCAGGAAATGTTTGAAAAGGACTAATGATTAATAAAAAATAATACTAAAAAATCTGTGGTTTACTACACCTGTATTAATTGGGGGCTTTTCGTTAAGTCACTTTATTTTTGGAATGTGGGACATTTCTTACAGCCATAAAACAATTCCGATATACAGAGCAGGTCTCTATGACACTAGGGGGCAGCTGAATAGAAACAATCAACAACTGTGCTTGTTATTTTTTTTCCCTAGAAATGAGTAATACCGTAAAAGGTGCATTCGTGGCTGAATAGAAATGGGTAAACAACACAATACACTTCATGACCACAACGTTAAAAAGTCAAAAAATTACATTATCTATGAAAAACGATAGTCTGAACTGACAAGTTTTACAGAGGTGCCAATTACTTGCCTTACACCACCTTCTGCTCCAGTCTTGACCCTAGCTACTCAGCATTTTGAAGGGGTTAGCCGTATTTCAACTTGTTCATTGCAAACATCAGAACGAGATCCACATCATGGTCTAAAAAACTGTCTGACCTTTGTGGAGAGTGGGTCATATCAACCAATAATTTCATTTCCTGTAAAGGATGGTCAGAAGTTTAGTAAAGAATGGTATGAAATTTACATCAAACAGTGTGCACTTTGATGCCGTTTGATTCCATTGTTGGAGGTGATCAAAACGAGTACTCGTGTTCAAGGGGCTTCTGTCTGTTGTGCTAGGATTTCTTTTTCTGCTCATGGTCGAGAAAGAGCCTTTTGGAAATGTTTTAGACAGTGAAATACCCTCCCAACTTTGAAAAGCATGAACCACTGTGAGGATATTGCTCTATTAGGTGGGGACTTATTTTTGCTGTATAGGGAACTGACTCTAAATTTGGGAGAACACTAACTGCATGAAATTAAACACAGGACTGGAAGGACCACTTTTCAGCTGAAGGACTGGCACCCCCTCCAGGGTGTATTCCCGCCTTATGCCCAATGATTCCAGGTAGGCTCTGGACCCATCGCGACCCTGAATTGGATAAGTGGTTACAGATAATGAATGAATGAATGAATGAATGAATGAATAATGTTTTAAAAAGCCCATGACTTGTTTTTCTGCATTCTTGTTAAACTGATCTTTCAATTCAAAATATGTGGTAATTTTCTTTTTTTTTTTTTTAACAATAAAGCATTTAAACAATTTATCTAGTAGATTAATTATCTAGTATATTGTTATTGCGAGAGTTAAAATGTGGATGTATCTAAATGGTGTACCTGATAAAATGTGTTTAGGTAAGATAAAGGGAACCTAAGATGGCAGCTGGCACTGGCTCTGAGTTTAGTCCGGGCATATTGTGCCCCCTGTGGCGGAAGGATATAACACTACTGATATGTTGATAACTAGAGTGAATTAAACGCGCTTTAACATTATTCCTTCCATAAACTTGTTGCCTGTTGTAATCACTGATCTCCCACTGAGGGTTCAGCTCAGGCCACTAAATCTGCACGCTGCTTTTGTTTCATTAAATCCGTAAATGAACTAATTTTTGCAAGCCCCATGTGCCTTTAGCACTATTCCATCATGTAAAATGCTAAAGGCTTCCGTCAAATTCCTTTACTCAATTATAGTCTCATAAATGGTGAGCTGTCTTAAAGAAATGCAGCGATGAAGCACATGATGCAAGATACAAGTGCACATCCTTTTCAAAGCTTGTAGCATGTTTTGACTACAGTGTCAGCGATTTCAGCTCTGTCTGAAAAGCTAATTCCTCTGTATATTTCAAGCAAGGAAATATTGCTTCTTCATTTCTCCCTATCAGTGAACTACTGCTTCCATTTCTCAGGGAGAGGACAAAAATATTACATGTACAATCAGTGCTTAACAGCACTGTCAAAACTGCTTAATGTCTTTTTCACAGTCAGTGACCCAAATGTGTTAAAAAGACAAGATGTGTCCCAAAATACTATTTCTGACAAAAATTCAGCATGGGAAATGTTCATAGCTCAAAGGCCAAATGATGAATTTGAACTTGTTTTGTCTCAAAAGCTGCCTAGCCTTCCGCTGTGTTCACATTGGGAGGTGACAAGTCGCTTATGTCAAACTTAATCTGTCTTACATGTGTTTGAGGCCACGTTTGTTGTCACATGTGATTATGTAGCTGTCCTTCCGAGAAGACAGTTTGGAAAAAATCCCAAAAAAAACTTACTTCTCAAGTTTGTATAGAGCCAAAGCTTTAGTTAAGGGCTGACTGATATATTGCTTGTCTGGTAATATCAGTCGATATAAGAGGATAGTGTAATTTTCAGTATCAGATGCTAATGTTTCCAGAATACACAGATAATTACTGCTTCCACTTCTATTCGACTGCATGATAATAATATTCAGAGTACAAATCAGTTAATTCATTCATTCACTGTCTGTAACTGCTTATCCAGTTCAGGGTCGCGGTGGGTCCAGAGCTGGAATCACTGGGCACAAGGTGTGATCACACCCTGGAGGGGGAGCCAGTCCTTCACAGGGTAACGCACACTCACAATCACAACTATGAAGTAGCAAATACACTTACCAACGTGTGATTTTGGACTGTGGGAGGAAACTGGAGCACCATGAGTAAACCCACACAGACATTGGGAACAAATACATTTTAAAGGGTTGTAACCATAATTAAATATTAAAAAAAAAAAGAATTCGGACGGTTTTTGGTAATTTTATGTTAACTGTTGCATAGTACTAACAATGACTTTTGTCATTTTATTCAACAAGACATAACCTAAAAACGCCAAATGAGAATAATTTATTGGTCACTTGGTATTTGTTATGAGTTCCATAAAATGTAAAAGCACAGCAAAAGCATGTTCATAAATTAAATCTGTTCTTGGTATAACACTGTATCCAAAAGTACTTGTGAGTTTTGTTTTGATGTTAGTGATGGTGACCACAGTGTCTTAAAACATAAAATAAAAATTTCTTAATAAATTTACAATTTAATATATAATAAATTGACATGTTTAATAATGTGCCATAAAATAACAAAAGAGCATGTTTGAATTTTAAATTCAAATTATTAATTAATTCATTCATTCATTATCTGTAACCGTTTAACCTGTTCAGGAATCATTGGGCGCAAGGCGGAAATACACCCTGGAGGGGGCGTCAGTCCTTCACAGGGCACCACACACACTCACACCTATGGACACTTTTGAGTCACCAATCCACCTACCAACATGTTTTTGGACCATGGGAGGAAACCGGAGCACCCGGAGGAAACCCACGCGGACACGGGGAGAACACACCAACTCCTCACAGACAGTCACCCGGAGCGGGAATCAAACCCACAACCTCCAGGCCCCTGGAGCTGTGTGACTGCGACACCACCTGCTGCACCACCGTGCCGCCCCAATTCTAATTATATCTTCCACAAAAATTGATTTAAAACTTGTACTCTATTTGATAAAGTCATTGCTGGCCTTATTAGAATTGAAGAATTTTTTGTTTGGTATAAAACATTTTAGATTTCAGCGATTAACATTATGCATCCAGAAAACATTAATATTACTACAGGACGAGTGAGTTTCCCAAAATGCCCTGCAGACCCTCTTGACCTTCCCTGTAGTGCATTCCCTGGAATTTTTGATGCCAGAAATGGCACTTAAGCTCATTCTGCCCACCACTGATGGGTTTCTTTAGGATGGCAAAGTCATTTCCTGCCCAGTATTTGGTGAAGTGGAGCAGTGTACTCCACTGGAGTGCAATGTCAGAGGGGCACAGACTTTTTTTGTTCACAGCCACCACTTGTCAGCTCTAGTCTGCTGCAGGGGCGTCCAAACCCAGGCTGACCTCAGTGTTGTTTTTCAGTGAAGTTCTCGTAGCCCTGAACTTTATGCTGTTCAGTAGAGTATATGAACACATGTTAAATCTTTAATTGTTGCAAGGCATTGGCTTGACTCGACTTGACTTGGCTCGGCATGGCTTGATGCTCTTTGCCCTGGTCGTTTTTTAGTTAGTACAGCTCCCCCATGAAATGAAGTGAGTGACATCGCAAAACCCTGTTTGTTTATTCGATGTGTATCCACATGTTGTCACAGGTCAGCAGAGTTTTCATTCTTGCATGCCTGGGTCTCACTGGAGTTTTTTCGTCGGCTACCAATCCAAGGTGCACTTGACATCTTCAAAACACTATTGGTTAATGTTATGAGCTGTCGTTGTTAGTCGGGTAAAACCAAATTAAAATTTGGTTATAAAATTTCCAAGCGCGAGTTTGTGCTGGAAGTCTGCATTACATTGTGATGGACAAGTCTCTCTGGGCAAATCAGCACTCTGCAAGGTTTACATCACTTTAGTACCTACTCTGCTTGCATCGTACCAGGTGCAAACAGGGACTAAAAAAGTACCCGGGTCCAAGGAGCAGGTACCAGATTTCCCTAATATAAGGCAACGGAGTTGAGCTGATTCGAGTCAAATAGGGTCCAGGCATTGGAAAGAGTATAAAATTACTATCATTTATAATAGTGTACTGACAGATATGAGTAGAGATTTTATCACTCACAAAACAGGTATTAGCCACAAGTTTTAAACCAATGTTTGGTCTAAAACATTTTTTATATGCTGATATGGTTTATAAATTTCTACTACATTTTCTTTGATATGAAAGGATATAGGAACAAAATACAGTCAGGATTAAAGAAATAAATCACAACTAGGAGAGTTTCTAGGAATCTGAAAATATAACATATAACTGGGGCTTCTATAAATTTGGGGTGGCTAAAAATTCCTAACCAACTTTTTAAAGTGTTAAACTGACAATAAAATGCAAAGAATTCCTACCTCATAGTGACCACAGTCTCTGTCCAATCCTCCTGCTTGCTTTCCCAGTCATCAACGGCAACCCAATCTGAGCTTTGTAGAGCCAGTCTAGCCATGGCCAGCCGGTGCTTTGATGAAACCAGACCCTGTTTAGCATATCCATCGCTGACTGGAGACACAATTCCACCCACCACCTGATAAAGACCTGCAATGATAGAAAGGAACCGCATGTCCAATCTTGACAACAAAAAAAGCCTCCTATTCTAAAGTAAGGACTTGGATTTCTCAGATATGTAAACTTTAGACGAACCAAGGCCTCCGGACACATTTAGTGTTGATCAAAAATAGTACAGGCGATTCTCAAACCATGTCGGACTAAGGCCCCGTCCACACGGATGCATTTATCTTTAAAAATTGAGATTTTTATCTGTGTTTTTGGCCTTCCTTCTACACGAAAACTGCGTTTTAGGTCATTAAAAATGAAGGTAGAGATTTTTGAAAGTGCTGTTGTCACTGTTCCTGTGTGGACGAAAGCAAACTGATATTTTCGGAAACAATGACATTACACAGTGTGCCTGTTTCTGGCTGAAATTCAAACAGCTCCTCACTCTCTATATAGTGAAATACAGCAGTCATTAAACTACAATATACCTGCAGCTAGCACTCAATTTCTGACTCCCACATATGAATAAATGATGTTGTATTATAAATATATAATGCACTGTTAAGATCTACATTCAGTAATTTCATGACTTGTGTAGTGCACTAGTGTACTATTTTGTGAACATTACAGAAGTGCTTTTGATGGGTGTGCATTCATCAATTGATTAAAAAGTTGACACTATATTGTAGATTAAATCAATAGGTTGTGTTGTAGTGTACAGTGTAGTTTCTGCAGTACTGAGCCTGGAGTAGCAACAACAGAGGCTCTGTTCTCCTGAACACAGGTCAGTGTAGAACCACAATGTTTTGGAAGCTGTAATTTTAAGTTTTAAATACCACTATCTAACGTTCCTTTAAGCCACATTTACATCAGAACAGCTAAGTACAAAGAAGAGGTAAAAAAAAAACCAACACTGTTAAACTCTGCCTTACTGAAATAAGTGCCCACTTAAAAAGCCAGCAGAGTTCAAACCTGTGGTAGTTCTGACACATATTCTGATATGAACAAAACAACTGCAAAAAATTGACAGTAAAATCCACATCATGGGCTTTGAAATTGGATAGGAAATTACAGCCTACACCAATGAAACCTATGGGTAGCCAGGTTTCAGACCCACCCATGCAGACCATGTACAGTTTGTGAAAGCATACATTAAACGGGCATTTAAGCTCTTAGCCTTAAGAAGGGAAAGCTTTGAAATTTAGTGGTTATTTTATTCATTTATGCATTTAACATAAAGCAGCATTAGATAGCAAGACATAATGTGATTGCTTCTATTCAAAGAACACTATGTAAAACTTCCTGGCCTCAATTTTGAACTAAATGTACAGCATTATAACACAGTTATGAATTACTTATGATTAAAAAAATGATCAAATTATGTTAGTGTAAATATACAATTCACAGCTGTTCTGACTAATAATCAATCCTTTTTTGCCCTGTTCTTAAATGCTCAGGACCCCCATAAGACCACCATAGAGCAGATATGATTCAGGGCTGCAGTGACACTGGTGGTGTGTTAACGTGTGTTGCCGGTAAGAGTGGATCAGACAAAGCACTGATGCTGAAGTTTTTAAACACAGTGTTCACTCACTGTCTGCTCTATTAAACACATCTACCTTGGGGCTCCACCTTGTAGATGAAATATCAGAGACAGTAGCTCATGAGTTGCACAGTTTGTGTTGGTCAACCTCTAGTCCTTCATCAGTGAACACAGGGCACACACACAACACCGTTGGCTGGTAGACTATTCTCAGTCCAGCAGTGACACTGAGGGGTTTAAAACTCTAGGAGCACTGCTGTGTCTGATCCACTCATATCAGCACAGCACACACTAACACACCACCATGTCAGTGTCACTGCAGCACTGAGAATGATCCACTACCCAAAAAAATCCTTGATCAAAATCTTAAAGGAATGGACATTATTCATTATGCTAATAAGCTACGGCTGGTGTGGACTGAGTTGTTAAAATGTGTAGATTGTTGGTAGCATGTGTGATATTTTTTTATATTTTGGCTCCATGATGACCTCATAATTCTGAGAAATCCATAGACATCCTGAAAAAATAAGCCCATAGGCCAAAACGTATCGAGTTTTTGAAGGTGTTTACAACTGTAGTGACTTTTGGAGACCTCATTCATTTCTCCTGTTCAAAAACCACTTTTAGACCTGTAGGCATAATTCCAAATATGGGCATTACTCTGACTACACACTGATGCACTTTGGTGGTCTACAACTCGGACATATCTACAGTAGGCCTCTGTACACTCATTGACAAAAACATAATGTACACATATGGTTGCAAAATTCTATATGTAGATATATAAATGATTACAGGTGTGCTCTGAGCTCGTAAATGTGCTTCTATCTCTGCCCTATAAAAAGGCGCTCTGAGGCTAATTTTATGTAGTGTACCTCTTGGTCAGGGATCGTTGATTGATAGACACACACAAAGGCATTTTGCAACTTTGTTTTTTTCAATGGGAAGAGGGTCATGTGACACATTTTCACAAGAAAAACAATGGTGTGCTTGGTTATAATGTAACTTTATTCTTTCATGAGTTATTTACAAGTTTCTGACCACTTATAAAATGTGTTCAAAGTGCTGCCCATTGTGTTGGATTGTCAATGCAACCCTCTTCTCCCACTCTTCACACACTGATAGCAACACCACAGGACAAATGCTAGCACAGGCTTCCAGTATCCGTAGTTTCAGGTGCTGCACATTTTGATGGTATGGTGTGGTATATGGGGTACAAAGATAGTGGGGCCATTCTTCATCAAAGCAAACCTCAAGGCCACTGGATATGCGAAATTGCTACATGATGATGTGTTTTCCTCTTTATGCACTGAAGTTGGCACATTCCCTGAGTTTTTCCAGCAAGATGGTGCACCACCACATTATGGTTGTCAGGTCCGAGCATTCCTAGATGAACAGTTTCCTGGAAAGTGGATTGGTCGTCGTGGGCAAGTTGAATGGCCCCCAAGGTCTCCCAATCTGACCCCCTTAGACTTTTATCTTTGGGGTCATCTGAAGGCAATTGTCTATTCTGTGAAGATACGAGATGTGCAGCACCTGAAACTACGGATACTGGAAGCCTGTGCTAGCATTTCTCCTGCAGTGTTGCTATCACTGTGTGAAGAGTGGGAGAAGATGGTTGCACTGACAATCCAACACAATGGGCAGCACTTTGAACACATTTTATAAGTGTTCAGAAATTGTAAATAATTCATGACAGAATAAAGTTACGTTAAAGCCAAGCACACCATTGTTTTTCTTGTGAAATTCCCAATAAGTTTGATGTGTCACATGACCCTCTTCCCATTGGAAAAAAAAAAGTTGGATCCAAAATGGCCGACTTCTAAATGGCCACCATGGTCACCACACATCTTGAAAATGTTCCCCCCTCCCATTTACTTCCTGATATTAACTTCCTGTTTGTGGCACATTAATATTAATAATTAATATTTATTTTATAAATTAATATTTAATATATTAATATAAAATAATTAATTAATATTAATATTAATGTGGCACAAACAGGAAGTTAATATCACCTACCATTCCCATTTTATTAAGGTGTATCCATATAAATGGCCCACCCTGTATATGGAGCCTGTATACCTCCATACCCAGCAGAATCTCATCTTGTATGAAGGCTAGAGGCAGCCCAACAGGGTACTAGAGCCTCATTTCTGTTGTATAGTTTTCCCCACTAAATTATTAACTTTCATTCTATTCCAACAGCTCATTCTTGGTGCATCATTTTCTTTTCTACATGGGTGTATTAGATTAACTTTCCTTTAAAGTAATTAAATGTGTAGCAGCAGTAGCATGTGTGGCATTTTTAATATTTTGGTCCCGTGATGACCTCATAATTCTGAGAAATCCATAGACATTCAGGAGAAAATAAGTCCACGGGCCAAAACATATTGAGTTTTAGAGGTGTTTACAACAGCAGGGACTTTTGGAGACCTCATTCATTTCTGCTGTTCAGACATCACTCTTAGACCTGTAGGCATAATTCTAAACATGGACCTTACTGTGACTACAGAATGATGCAGCACTTCGGTGGTCTACAACTGTGACACATCTACAGTGGGTCTAAGTAATTTCTTTGTCCACAAGTTGTAAATGAGGTGTACTTGTGGTCAAAGAGTGCATGGTCTGTGAAGATAGACCGACCTGTCTGGTGCATGTGGTCCCTGGCGAGCTCAAAGAGTCTCATGTGTTGGTTAGTAATAGGATTAAAGGACCCACAAGCCAAAAGGACGAGGGGGATGCGGCCAGCCATGCCACAGCCTTAAAGCTTCCTCCAGTGTTCAAGACTGAAATGAATGAGAGAAGCACAAGGTAAAGCTTAAAGGTCAATACAGTGGATGTAAATTACTGTAGCTAGTGGGATATTTATCAAATTCAACATTTGAAATATATATTTTTGTACTATTTTCAATTACATATAAGGTTTAAATGAGTTGCAAATTATTGCATTTTGTTTTTATTTATATTTTGCCCAGCATCCCCATTTTCTTGGAAATGGGCTCATACATTGTTGATGTTTTGAAACACTGTGGTTAGGCCTGGACAATAATTCAATATCAGTATATATCGCAATATAAAATATTTCAGTAACAAAGATATGATTTTTAAATATTTCAATATACATTATTTACAGCTTCTGTTCTTGACTGACGTTCATTACAGAGTGCTTAATCTGTAGTACTGAATGCCCCTAAAATCTGGGAGTTGTTAATAAATATCACTATGATTATGTTGCTTGAGACGTTGTTTCGGGGGGAAAAAAATTGGGATGGAGCTTCAGAAAATGCTATAGGCTTCAAAATAAAATTCATTCAGATTTGGGAACCTTGTCCCATTCCAGTTACAAGTGGGTGATAATATATGGTTGTTGAATGCTTTTGAAGATAAATGATGCCCTATTTTTAACTAAAGATCATCAGCGCTCCTCTGATAACACTGCAGAATGGCAGAGCGGCATTCAGAGCAGTTAGTTGCCTGAAGCACTCTTCTGATGATGTATCATGCTCTTGAAGGTTTGTCACAATTTGTAAGGCTAAAAGTTTAACCACTACAAGTTGTAACTCAGTTCCAAGGGGCAAGATAAAACTTAGAAACAAGGGGTAGGTTAAAAAATGGAATTATATTCTTCATAGAGAAAAAAATTTTTTTTTTTTGAACCATTCCAACCCATGACCCTGGGGCAGAAAGGCAACACCACTACTTCAAGATCCACCATGCTGCCTTCAGCCCATTTTGGTTTATGTTGGTTAGAGTTAGGTTTAAATAATTGTCTGTGTCCACAGTGGGTGCACCTGTGTACCTGAATTCACTGAGGGTGTCTACAAATCTTTGGGTAAATAGTGCAGCTTATTTACTAAGAACTTAGTTACTAAGTTATGAGTTGGAAAAAGATGTTGGGCAAGAAGCTGTAAGCAAAATCTTACCATGACAGTCTTGGGAATAATAAAAATTACTAATAGACTCAGGTTGAAGCCCAAATGGCTCCAAACTCCCTATATCGTGCACCCCGTACATTATTAACTACCAGTTATTCACCCCAAAGGTGCGCTAAGTGTGAGATATGTGGTGTAGCATTTTGTTATTATCTTTGTATTCGAGACTGAATGCAGGATTTGACATAGAAGCAGATATTTCGTGACCTCAGTAGTGCACCTTGTAAGGAGCCAGAAGCTAGCTATAGGAGACTAAACCCCACTGACATACGCGCATTATATACACTTACTCATCAACTTTTGTTGTAGAATATTTTAATAAATGGCAGCTTATAACGTATCCTAATAATACGCAGTATGCTTTAAATAACCAGAGACGCTTATTTAGCGTTATTATTACCGGCTAACATTAGCCAGATAGCTTCTCATTTTGAGATAGCTGTTAGAAGACGCTGTTTATCGCCAATAGTACATTTTACGGTCTGTAGTTCAAACGTTTTTATTTAAGGTATCGAAAAACACCCAGGTGGCAACAAATAAAGTGTTTACCTTCTTTAAAACCCGCCTTTAAACGCAACGCAAGCTACATGGCTAGTTAGCTTCGTGTAACACCTATTGTCTTCCCCCTGATAATCGAAGCTATTTTGGAAGGTCCCGGATCATTCCATATAAAGGGTGTAACGCGTGGAAGGGTGAGTTAAATTACATCAAACTGTGTTAATCATGAAGGCTCGTTTTTACTTTTAAACATGTATATTGAAAGCGTAGAATTAACATAACTTACTTTTTATATATTGGAATAAATATATTCATTAAATTGTACGTTTCCGTTTATTCATGCATTCATTCGTTCATTCATTTTTCACATTCTACCTGTAATCTTTGGGCACAAGGCAAGGATGCAAGAAAAAGCCACCAGGCAATCACACGGCATCACACACTCACACCTGTGGAAAATTTCACACACTGAAACAGTTACTCATACATACACCTGTGGACAATGTCACACAGCTATCACTTACCAACCTGTATTTTTTTGTCTGTGAGGAAGCTGTAGCACACACAGGAAATAAATGCAGACACATAGAAAACACATCAAGCACCTCACCGAGAGTAACCAAAGTGTTTCATGTTAAAAAAATACATATTTTAATCATTATTTTGCTGTTTCCATGTCACAGCAAACTATTTAATTATAAAAGATTGTATTGTGATATGTTGAGTATCTTCTAGACAGCTTAATATTAGTTTAGCATACATACTTCATGTAATACATTCATAATCCATTCAGTGTATTCAAAATTGCATCTTATATACTAAGATATACTAAGTTTAAAATGATATGTGTGTGTGTGTGTGTGTGCGCTTTGGAACCAGGCTTCTCCTCAATGGATATCAGGTAGCATTAGTCGAGAACCCAGTTTCCCTGTTCTACAGAACTGCACTGGAAAGTGTATGCCATTCTAGCTCTTTTTAGGCTCATGTGCAGCAGTTCCACAGCATCCCATTTTATTGGTGAGTAAAGACTTCTGTATATAAATTGTAACAGAGCAAGTCTAAATGTGTTTGATTATTTGTAGAATTTCTACCACAGAAAGCACTTAAATTGGTCTTTCTTTTTTCTTGTTTAATACCCAAGCTTGCTTAGGACGTTTGTGTCATAGTTTCATTTCCCTGTTCGTAGTCTGTCATGCATTATGCATTACCTGTTTAACATAAATATGTAACCTGCAGGAACGAGGGAGAGGGAAAGAAAAGCGCTCTTGCTAATCACCCTTCGCCCAGGACTTTCCTTCGCCCTTCACAGGGGGCTCAGCGAGAAGAAAAGCTATAATTACAGCTATTTGCTTGGAAATGGACGGTAATGATCCATACTCCCAAGTCCATTCTGCCTGATGTGACTAATGCGTCCATAGAGTCGTTTTGTGTGTATGTGTGTGTGTGAGGTTTTTTTTTTTTTTGTTTTGTACATTATAACATGTACAAGTTGACAAAAAAAAAAAAAAAAAACAATGCCGTTCTCTTTTTTTCACTCACTGAAATTGATTTTTCTATTATTCCCATTTTATTGGAATCTAACAGGCTCTGAATATGTCATAGCTACAGCTTTGTTCTTACAATCCCAATCCCAGGAAAGTTGGGACAGCAGATAACATGGGAGTGATTGATAATTGATGGTTCCACCTCTCTAAACTAACTAAGTGCTCTACATTTTTTGGGTTATTAGAGAGTCGCCTAAATTGCCACCAATGTGCAACCTCCACATGGAAGGTGCATTGGTATTTGGAATGACAGAGCCAGTTATTTAATTAGGAGGGGGAAAAGATCAGGAGAATAGAATTGACCACAGTGACAAGTTTTGTCTCATAATGGTAACTCCCTGACTCTTTTCGACAAAAGGGTCAGTCCGAAGGATGGTGCCATTTGTCCAGTACAGTGTCCCTGTCATTGCCTTCAGGCATTAGAATCCAGACAGACCACAGGGAAGGCACCAGCAAAAGTACCTACAACAGTCACACAAGTTTCCTTACATTATAAAAAGAAAACAAATGTAAAACAGGTTCTGTTAAATAGTAAAATAAAACAATAATTCTGTAACCGCTTATCCAGTTCAGGGTCGCAGTGGGTCCAGAGCCTACCCGGAGTCACTGGGCGCAAGGCGGGAGTACACTCTGGAGGGGGCGCCAGTCCTTCACAGGGCGACACACACACTCACACCTACGGACACTTTTGAGTCTTCCTACCAACGTGTGTTTTTGGACCGTGGGAGGAAACCAGAGCACTTGGATGAAACCCACGTGGACACGATGAGAACACATCAAACTCCTCACAGAAAGTCACCCGGAGCGAACCCACCACTTCCAGGTCCCTGGAGCTGTGTGACTGCGACACTACCTGCTGCACCACTGTGCCGCCCTAAAACAATAATAATTCAACCAATGAATAATTTATAACTTTTTTTAAGAACGTCTCAACAAGAACACGTCTCAACATTTTGAAATTGGAGTTTGCATGTTTTTGTATTTCTATGTTCCTTTCAGTTCAGCCCCGATTGTTGCCAATAGGGGTAATTACACACAGATGTCTGTGGGATGCCTCCCTCTGGTGGATTTTCAGTACTGCAGAAAAGTGGAGCTGTCCATGGTCCTGAAAGAGCCAACCTCCTAAGATGGATGGACAATGTGATGGATAACAGGTCCAAACTGGGCAATTGGGTGATAGTGTGTGAGGGGTGGAGGGGGGGAGAGATCAGAAGTAAGTAACTTATTTGCCAATGATCCAAATGATTCATTGCCTCTATAATGTCCAGACTTTATCCAACAGATTTTTCTCCTAAGAGCTTAAATAGAACCCTGATTAATAATTAATAGATCTCCTTATTAGTACTAGCTTAGAGCTCTGACGTCTGGGGAGAGTTTCTGGGTATGAACACGTTGAGGGGAAATTAAAATGGTGCACAACATTCAGCCGCTCAGATGAAAGGTATAAGGAGTTAAAACCAGCTTACTGACTATATTATTTTGCTACAATACTGTGCAAAAGTCAGAGACCGGCCTTTAATCATGTGAGTTCCAGTCAGAACCACCATTAATGTTATATTTTTTTCTTTTTGGGCCTATTTTCTTTTAGAAGTAACTGCTTCTTCACAGCCCCACATCCTTTCAAACCTATAGTGTTGATTTGTCCTCTCATAGTGGATGGAGGGACAGTGGATTTTTCAGATTTGAAGCTTGATTTGAGTGCTGTACATCTAATGGGGTAGGATTGTTGTGGCTGTTATGTGTCCCATTTTGTCTGTTTCTGTATTTCACAGGTAGTATTGCTGCAGTACAGTGTCAGGGTCCTGGGGTCAATCCTCTCCTGGGGGGGTCTCTATCTCTGTCTGAGGATTGAGATTGTGTTCTCCCTGTGCCTGAGTGGGTTTCCTCGGGGTGCTCTGGTTTCCTCGCATAGTCCAAACACACATGTTATGAATCAGCTATGTAAAAATGTTCACAGGTGTGAATGTGAGAGTGACAGGGTGAGTGTGTGATAGTGAATGTGTGAGTGTATGAAATTGTCCACAGATGTGAGTGTGAGAGTAACAGGGGGAGTTTTTGAAATTGCCCAAAGGTGTGAGTATGTGAAAATGCCAAAAGGTGGGAGTGTACGAATGAATGGGTGAGTGTGTGATACCCTGTGATAGACTGGCACCTTGCACATGGTGTGTTCCAGCATTGTGCCCAGTGATTCCTGGTGGGCTCTGTACACACAGTGACCCTGAATTAGATAAGAAGTTACAGGCAACGAATGAATGGATGAATGAATGAAAGGTGGTCCCTGAATTTTGAGCAGTGGTGTGCTTGTTATTATGAAGCAACAAAATGACTGATGGTACTAGGGGTGAGTTGTCACTAGCAGGAGTGTAGCTTTAGGAATCTTAAGACCTCTAATAAAATTGAGATGTGCCAGCTTTACAACTCTGTTTGCCCGTCATTAAAGCAGCCAGGGTTCCATCAGCAGCAAACGGACTCAAACCAAAGCCGAGCTGTTTGACTGGGAGACTGCAAATAGCTCTCCGAATCTAGCAGCTGTGCAGGTAAATTAGGTCTCAGTCTCTTGTCTTTTTATTCCAGGAACCAAAAATGATTTTGCCATGTTCCCTGAGGACGTTAAAAGAAGCAATCAGCCATTTTAGTAACAAAAGGTAGTGAATAAAATGGCTGAAATTACTTGTTCATTATTTTTGTATTTATAGATGAGAAACACTCAGTGGATGTAGCTTGTAACTCACCAGTTCACTCACTCATACATTTATTTACTCACTCATACATAATCACTGGCATATACACATACATTCACATTTACATACTAGCTGGCTCTCTCGCATATATGTATACTCACTCATTCACTCACATATCTACTCACATACTCATAAAAACATACTCATTCATGTACTCACAAACATAAACATGCTCACTTAGTCATATAAACACTCACTTATTCACTCAAATACATATATACATTTATTCATTATCTGTAACCGCTTATCCAGTACATATATACATACATACACCACAATTAATCAATCATACTCACTCATTCACTCACACTCACATACATATATACCTACCCAATCATATACAAACTCGCTCATTCCGTCATATACACACTCACTCATTCACTCAAATACATATATTCATACATACACAATTAATGATAGTCATATTCACTCACATATACAATTACTTCCATTATTCCTGTGTATACTCGTATAAACATACTCACTCATTCACTCACAAACATAAACCTGCTCACTTAATCATATACGTACTCATTCATTCACTCAAATACATATATACCTACCCCCTCATATACATACTCACTCATTCACTCACATATATAATTACACTCTCATTCATGTACATACTCACATAATTGCTCACTTACATGCACAGTCACTCACCCATACATATATACTTACTCACTCACGCATTGTTTTGTATGCTAACACGCTCATTCACTCCCTCACCCACTCACTCACTGTTAACCATTGCACCACAAGGGCAGCTAACTCTCACAAACTCATTCACATTTACTGACCCCTTCAGAAGGGGGTGCTGTTTTGCTTCTCGTCAAGATACTCCATGTTACTGGTGAAGAATGTGATGTGTTTGCTGTAAGTCCCTGAATTAACTACTTTATGCTCTATGGACCAGGTCTTCTACATGGGGGCATCCATGTTTAAAATATGTTTAGGGACCGAAACTTTGACACATTGAGGCCACTAGGTGTCAGTATAATGTCTGATTCAGAAAGTTAAGAAAAATGACTGGAGTAAATAAAGTGCAAAGTGGACTGAAATCTAGTGAAGTGATTTTTTTACAGCTGAGTATGAGGTGGCCTAGATTCATCCTGTAATGTCCAGATAAAAATAATTCATTCAGTACCACCAATTTCATTCCGTTCTGCATATCTGGCCAGCTTTCAAAACTTACTCTGTCTTAATGACCATATTTCTCTGAATGTAAAATCGTTCTCCTGTGCAATTTTTGGCACATGGAAAGGGAATGCGGTTTTAGATCTTTTGCCTCTCTTCTGTCCAATACTTCTCACTGCTCCTCTGAGAGTGTAGGGGGTGGTGGTGAGTGCTGTTTGGAGGCCTTGAGTATTTACGCAACACTCATTAAAAGCCCTTTCAAGTCAAGTTGGACACTGCAGAACATCTAAATTACGCATTTGCATAACTGTTGGGGGCCTTGCTGATTTTGGTGCTGGTGAAATGTAGACTACATAAAATCAGTGCTTTTTACAGTTAACAAAGAAAATATCAGAGTGAAATTTCCAGGACCTCATTTTGAAAGATAAAACAATATATAGAAGATGGTAGAACACAAAAACAACTAGATCTTCAAAAGCAGGAGTAAACTAAGATCAGATCTCCATGTGTTTCTGTAAGTCCTTTTACTGTAGCTTATGGGTCTGAAATGATGTAGAGCTTTCAAGAAGTAATAAATGAGAAAAGGAAGTAGACACAAAATATATATAAATAAGCTGTGATTATTCTCAGGACTGTGGACCTCAGCACCATTTAAAGGAAATGAAGTTTATTCTGGAGAACTACTTTTCTCACAGCAAAACAACCCTCAGCTTTGTATCCATTCAAAAGTTCCACATATTTTAAGGTGGAACGGGTTGTTTGCATAATAAGCCAACAGTACCTTGTTAGTGGTTAAAGTTTAGCTTGCCTGCGATTTTTAATTCACTGTTTGAAATACCAGAAAAACTAATTACTTTAAAACCCAAGCTGTTTAATTTCATCGCACTTTTGTAAAGCAGTTGATGATCTCCCCAATTTGCATCAGTTCTACCTTAAAGGCGACATTCACTATTTTAATCAAAAACACTTTTTATACAAATCTGAGGATGTTTCCTCACCATTTGCTGCTCTTCAGTCTGTCTGTGTGCTCAACATCAGTCTAATGTGTTTACCAGTGTCTGTAAAAAAAAACAAAGTCTCTCAGTTCCGTATGCTAGGCATTCTCTGTATTCAGCATCCAGAGGTTTTTTAGACAATAAAGAGACAAAGCAAGCACAAACTGAGGTGAGGATATTTCCATATTCCTGCTCCATAGGTGGGTAATATTTACTTATTTTTTCTGTAACCGGAGTTGACTCTAAATTTGGGAGTGCACTATGAAAGAAAACACAGACCAAATGTGCTGCAAGACTAAAGGACTCAAGTTACAAATGAGATTTTGTGATAATTCAAACAGTGAATAAAAACTTACAGACAACATTAACTTCATCTATTCCACCTTAAAAAGCTTCTGAACCTAAACCAACCTGAGAACAGTGTTTTCCCACAATCATAGATTTTTACATTCTTTTATGTAATGTAATTTCTGCGACCCTGAATTGTAAAAGTGGTTACAGATAATGAATGAATGAATGAATATTGTAAGTTGGTGCATCTTTTATGGTGGAACAGTATGTTTGATTAATAAATGAGCTGTACCTTGAAACTGAACTTTTCAAAATTCGTATTCACTATTTGATAAACCACAGAAACTCATTTGTAATTTGAATTGTTTAGGTTTGTAGCATTCTTTGCATGTAGTCCAAACACTTCCAGATGCCATTTCTCAGCCATGGCTAAGTAGGCAATAAGGGAGAGAGCTTGAGCCATTTTAGACCGAGACACTTAGTTTATTTCCCATTGACTGAGCAGTGGCTGTGTATAAGCATTGGACCTTTTTCAGTGTGCAACAAAATGGAGAGCTGACAAGTGGTGAGGAAACTTCCTCTTAAGCTTATAAAAAGTGTCCATCCATCCATTATCTGTAACCGCTTATCCAATTTAGGGTCGCGGGGGGTCCAGAGCCTACCTGGAATCATTGGGCGCAAGGCGGGAATATAAAAAGTGTATTGAATTAAATTAAGAACTTTGCATTTAATGAGTTTAGAATTGCAGTCGTCCAGTGAAATCTCAGGCTTTGCAAGTGAAGATGTGGTCAATGCTCATCACTTTGTATCAAATGTTGTGAAATAATTGTCCAACAGTTCACGACGTGGACACATCTGACCACCATTTCCACTGTCTTTGGGACCATTGGAGATGCTTTTGGGCTCAGGGAACTTGACAGTGTATCTGTCTGTCCAGAATTAATACATTGTTTTAAGTTGCATATCTAGATGCAGTGGTGGACTTTATAAGTGAAAACTGCTTTCCAAAGTACTCTTAAGCCCATTTATTAAAGTAGCATTATAGTTTCTCTTGCATTGCTGTCTGAGGGCTTGAAGGTCACGTAAGTTCAAAAGGGGCTTCCAGACTTGCTCTAAATGGACTGAAATGTTGGATTTTCTGAATATTTTAAATGTGTTTAGTTGCTCCCTGAAAACATTCGAAACATTTTACGTACTTTTGTCAGTTTCATAAAGGTTCAAGAGGATTAACAAATCACTGAATCTTAGTTTTAACTGCATTTTACCTAATGTTCTAACTCTTTGAAATATTTCTGATTTTTAGATGCAGAAATTCTCTTTACCTACACCTTTCATTCAAAACAGAAGCGGTTGTTTTATTTTTATCTTTACTGTATATCCACTCTTAATGAATATGAAAGAGTGACGTAGCAACAACGCTACACAATCCTGCCGTTTCCCCACACCTGTTTTCCGACACGCCCCGCCTCCACGCTGCAATGATTTGCTAGCAGAATTCCGCTGCCTGCGCTCTCATCGGCTATTGCCACGAGCTGCTGGCCAATCGCAAGCGGCATGGACGGGGCTTGCCTGGATGCGGGTGGAAAGAAGAGCATCTCGCGCCTCGTCCCACGGTGTGTCTATCTTGTGCGCGCAGAGCAGCCTCAGCAGTGCTCGCGGTGGGACTTCACACTACGCACAAACACACACACGCCCGCTCACTCTCTCTCTCTCACTTTCACCTTGTGAGGAGACACAACAGAGGAGAGAGAGAGAGAAAGAGAGCATCCAGCTGGAAAAGGAGAAAGCGCGCGCGCCGTGTTTCTTCGCCCCGCTCATGAAGATGCTCGCGATCCCGGCGCTACTGCTCGTGGCGCTCACCTGCCAGTGCGGCACTCTGGCGGGAAAAGGTATGTGACGGCTCATTTGGTTCAAGTTTCATTCTCGTTTTCACCCTAAACTACCTGTCCAAAAGTTTGTAGACACCCCATCGTGGACAACACTGCTTTTTATCATATCACCACAAAAATATGGGCTGCTCTGGACAAAATGCACACTAGCTTAAGGTCACCACGGCCAGTGCCAAGAGTAGAGTGGAGAAACCACCCAGCATTGGGCGGTGGAGCAGTGGAACTGCATCCTCTGGAGGGACGGCATGAGTTGGAGTGCAGAACTACTCGTCCAACATCAGCACCCCACCTCACTAACCTTCATGTGGCTGAATGCCATCAGATACTCACAGTGGTGTTCGGCCATCTTAGAACTTTTGCAGAGGCAGATAAAAAGAGGATGCGGTCCACTTAGCTTTGATTTGACAAGAATTGGATGGGCAGGTGTCCAAAAACTTTTGGCCATGTAGTAGAGCCCACACTGAGGTTGTCAACAATGATTAAATAAACAACTATGTTTACCTGTTGTAAATTAATATGTAGGAATTATCAATGTATTCAACGTGCATCGTAAACATAAGACTTTGCTGTGCTTTTACAGTATGTATACTGTATTTCTAAATACAAGTGATTGCTGTATTTTTATTATTTTTTTATTTTTTATTTTTTTTAATTTGTAGACCATACATGAGCTATTACACTAATATTGTTATATAATGGCAGAAAGTGCATCAGGAAATACCAAAAGATGTATTCAAATGTATTTTTGGATTAGATTTCACATGTCAAAACAATGAAAGATCCCTTTACTTCTGATGTTCATTTACAACACTACATAAAACCCACCTAAGCCTTACCTGAGCCTTCAAGGCTAGTTGTTATAAAAGCCTCTTTGGTCAGAGTCTCTCTGGGTTGTGACAATATCACCACTTAATAAGGATGTTTTAAAAAAAGGTAAAATAGCTGTGATGATGACCTACAGTAAAGTGCTACTAAAAAACAACAAGGAATGTTAAGCTACACTCACTATTTAAAATAATAATAGAGAAGTCAAGAGAAGGGTTTTTGCCCATGGACTCTTATTTGCCAAATACACATTGTAATCTGGTACAAGATGTAAATTTACTGACATTTGGCTGAGGTAGTCTTCCATTGACCAGTGTTGCCTAGGACACTTATTAGTATCTGAATCCTAGTCTTCTGCATAAAAGGTAGCTGTTCAATTCACTAGCCACCAGTCACTGTAGAATGGTGATTAATACCCACTTTGCCTGCTAATAACAACTAATAACTGTGTCAAACAGCTTGACCTCAATTTCCCAGAATTCACCATTCATTACTTTTATCTGCTCTATTTATAAATTACAGTATTTTCCTTTATTCTTCCCACTGTAATTTTACAGCAAATGTTTGAATGTGATTCAATTGTAAATGACCATCCCATTGCTGTGTTTTATGTGAATTTTAAATATGAATTTACCTCAGAAATAGTGTTATATTTGTGTTTTAATATTCACAAACCTTAGCATAAGAAAAATATTGACTGGAGATTTTGGCCTGTGCTAAGTTAATCCATTCAATTTACTGATAGTCAGTCAGGTTCCTTTTCTGTTTCTAACTCCTGTAGTATTAGCTTGGTTTGGTTTTCCTGTTATTTATATGAATTATTAAATCCTTGCTGTAGCAGTTTTAATGAAGACTTTTTCTTTTGCACATTTTCTGATGCCTTTTGTGAATGTTAATTTGTAAAAATGTCTGCTATTGCCTTAAAGGGAAATTCCAAGCATTTGTTATCATTTCTGTGTAATTAAATCGTTAGGATGTGAAGTTTGGCAGATTGGTTTTAAATGAAATCATGTGAACTTCCAATATGACACCATTTGTGTTATAAAATTCATATAATAGTACAAATAAAACCCTCCCAGACAGCAAGCATATATCGGTCCACTGGCATAAAAAGGCTGACACACCACTGACTGTAGACCACTGCTGGTCCACCATCGGACCACTCAGATTACTGTCCTGTACAGGATATAACTCATTTATAATCTCCTCAAACAGATTTTACATTCACAGAGACATTTATTCTGGAAAACGAACTAATACAAATATTACCAACAACTGTGAGAGATATAATAATGAGTATAAACCTGATATAAAATGATTATGCTAAAAATGTTGACACTGTGCTGGATTAAAATTATTTACTGATCTTATTTATAAAGAATAACAAAAGAACCTAATGAAGGAAAAAAATGTATACTGGACTGTGAATGGAAAAGTGCTAAAATGTGGCATTTTGTCTAAAATTCTATTTAATCAACAGTGGACCGCCCAGAAAATGCTGTGCAAAACACTAGTGGACCTCCAACTTTGCCCTCTGTGGTCCACCGTCTCCTTGCTATCAGGGCTTTAATATTTGGAGGATATATTCAGGCATATATTAAGTCATTTTATTTCATTTTATTTTATGTCTTGTTTACATTATAACTCTCTGTGAATGTTGGTGATTAAAATGACTGTAAAATTGTTGGGTTCTTCATACTGAAATATACATAATATTAAGACAATATTGAAAAATTCCCCTTTAATTAATTAGCTAGGAATGAGATCAATGGATCGCTCTTATGCTAATTACTGTAAATCAGCATGCAAATTCTATTGTTCCTCAGTCTTCTTTTTCCTTCTTTTATCTGTCAGTTGTCTTTCACTTCTGTATCTACTTACTGACCTTTTCCTTTCTCATGTTGTCAGCTGTAACTTAGACCTGGCTTTTTCTGGTGCAATTTGTCTGCTGCCCTCTCTGTAGGTGACGGTTAGCATTGAAGCTTGTTTAGTGTGCGAGGAGAAACGAGCAGTAAAGCCTCAAGTTCCTGAGCTTTCTAATTGAGTCCCTCGAGGCCGGTGCGAATAATGAGACGTTAAATGGCTCACCCAGGCTCAGGGTTCAGCTCTGGCCTTAGCCGCTTGCCCTCCCTCTTGGCGGTTTCTGAGGTGATGAGGTTGTTCGTTAGCATGCTTTCCATGCAGATGTGTTATTTCAGTGCGTTCTCAGTGCCGTTATGCCTGTAAACTGGAGAGACTGAGAGAAAACGAGTTGGAAATTAAACCTGTTTATGCAAGTGGAGTCTCACGAGGTAAGGATTTCACAGCAGGATGCAATGGAACAGGAAAAAAAAAGAAATTTACTGCAAGTGTTGATGTCGATGGCACATGCTTTTACATGCCTTGCTCATTTGTTAACATAGAGGCCAGTGAAAAGCAATACTGATGCTGAGAAGAGTTCCGTTTGTAATGTTTACAGCAAAGAATGCTCAGGCTATATGCCAGAGAAATGCTGGAATAAATAGAGTACGAGACATAGGGCATCCTTGTCAGTTAACTATGTTAAGCAGTGCCTTGCTCTTTTAAAATCTCAGACCAAAAATATCAAGCATGCAAGGCACTACTTTTCACAAGATCAGGGTTTCTGAACCACTAGGACACAGATCACAACTGGGCCACCAAGAATCGTCTGTTGGTCTTTGAGCCTTTTGTGAAGGGGGGACACTGGTCCATAGTGTGGCCTGATATAGAGCTTTTAAGTTGTTTAAATTTAGTTAAATAAATAAAACCAGAATTTGATACTTTTCGTCTTGTGGATATTTTTCAGCTGAATATCACTAGAGACTCAGAATTACAAGGACATTAAGCTTTATATGCATAATAAACATGCTCCAACCAGTGCTGGAGAACTGCAACCCACACTCTGTCCCTTTCTACAGCCACTTTGTCACACTACAATATATCGAAGGCATGGTCTGAGGCAGTAAAGACCTTGCTCTAGAGATATCCACATGCCTAGTAGCAGGAAAAATCTGTGAAAAGCCCAAACCCAGTAATTAGCTCTGCTATTTTTGTCAAATTTGGCCAGTGATTTGAAGCCTGTTTTTGACACATTAGCTCAGCTTGGGGTTTATACCATAAGTCTCTCTCCATTCAAGAAGAAAGGCTCCTAGTCTTGTATGACAGGAAATCACTGCCTCAGGGTGTTGCTAAGATAGCTGCAGAGTGGACAGATTTGGCCATAAGGGCTTTGGCCATGGGCAATACATTAACTGGACACTGTGAAGCTAGAAGAAGGTAAGGTTTGCTAAGAACTGTGTAGAGGTGCATCTAAAGGACATTATATAAAAATGATTATACATAAGCAATGTTGTTTACTTTTTATCTGTAAATAAACTAAGGTGCAGTAAATTAAACACTAGGCAAGCTAGGTGTCGCTATAAATATTTGATAATATTTGATATTTATATGTTTAGAATATTCACATAACAAACACCTTCTTGCACTGAGAAAAAATCTTGTCTTTGAAATTGACATTGGTCTTTTAAAGAATACCTTGAGTAATATTTAAATAATCACTATCCCTGCGTGTAGCCTTCATTAGCCTATTGCTGGGCTTGGAACTAAAAATCTTAATTAGTGTCATTAGTTAAGCTAGAACAAATAATAGGGCATTTTATAATTCAGCAGAGCTCATCTTGCAAGCTTGTGTTCTTATCAATCCGGCATGAACGTATGACGCAAAGCGCAAATTAATACAGGCATGTGGGTTTTATGTTGCTCTCCTATGAATTCCTTCTCATGCATGTGTGATTACTGTGCAACAACTAAGTAATGAAACAATTAAAAATGAAACGAATTGTTCCTCTTGGTGGTAGGGATGGAGCAATGGAGACTGAGTTATGAGAGAAAGAGAAGGGGAACTAGCACAGAACAGTGCATAACACTGATTTACTGTCGAACCGTAAATCAACAAATACACAATTGTTCAATGTATTGTTAACAAATATTAATTCAAGTAAACAAGAGAGCCAATATTTGCTGTAGAAAAATGTTGCCCGTAGAATGAGACACGTTCGAGTAAGGTGAAGTGTAGACTAGCAGGGTTCAAAATATCCCACCATTGGGCTATATAGTAGTGCTGTGCAAGAGGTGGAATGGCTTATGTGATCCAGAACTAATCATCCAAGCAGACATACCTGATGTTTATGTGGCTGAATGCATTCAAATCCTAACAGCACTGTTCCACCATCTAAAGTAACACATTCCCCATAAGAGTAGAGTTTGTTACAACAGCAAAAGTAGGCAGACTACATATTGATATAGATTGATTTCAAGAGAAATGTTGGGCAAGTGGCCACGTGATGTATAATTATGACCAGTATTGGTGCATCCCTAGGATATGTCTATAAGCCAGGGTTTGTGAGAGCAGGAACAGTGTAAGTGTGTTTTGCAAGTAATAGCAATGTTTCTGTCTAGTGTTCTTTGCTGTCTTTTGTAGTGGCTGTTGGTTCTAGTGCCGGATTCTTTTGGCATCAGCAGGGAAGTCTGTTTCATTCTGTTCCGTAGGGGAGTGTAGTCAGATGTGTAACTATGCCTTCGTTATCCTACTTCAGAAAACCTGTAGAGGAGCTGAACCAATGTGCACTGGTGTCCAAGAGACAGAGACACTCTTTGAAACCTGCATGGTTCTGGTACGGAAAACTGCAGAGACAGAAGGAGTATAGAGGTGGAGTGCTGGCTTGAGAGGAAAAAACAGAAAAAAAGCATAGCAAAGCAAGACAACAGTGACAAATAAGCACAGGAATTCGAAAAAACAGGCCAAGATTTATGTTGGCCTTTTCACAGAAAGCCTGGCATTACCCGGGAGCCAAATAAATTGCATCGCATAACTGGAGGAGCTGCATAACTCAAGCTTTTCCGTACTGTGACTTAGGGACCAAAGGGGCTTGGAAAATGCATTCTCCTTTGCTTTGTTGCCGTTGTTGGGGGAGCAATGAGGCGCCCTTGTTAAAAAAAAAAAAGAAAAAAAAGGTCCATTGAAAGGACAGTGACTACAAGTGTACACTTGCCCTATGTTGCTCAAAGTCTTCTTTTTTTCTAGCATTAGCATGTGGCTTTTTAAAAGCAGGATCCCTTTTGTTGCAAGTTGAAAAGCCAAGCATGCAGGGCTGAATGAATTGGGAAAAATAACTGATGGTGTCTTTTCAGTGTTCTCCCCATGTTTGCTGCCCAGATGCTTGGGGTTGCACTGGTCAGTGTGAGTCCAAGTGCTGGTCCCAGAGCCCACTAGACTTGGAAGGGTTTATCAAGAATGGAATCGGTTGTAAAACCTGTGCCAAGTTGACTAGGAGGATCGGCGGATCCGCTATGGTGACCCATCCTGAAAGACGTCAAAACTGGAACAACAACCTCTGGGGGGGTGAGAAATTAAAATAAGGTAAAAGAAGAGAAGAGAAGGGACTAAAGTGAAAGGAAAGAAGAGAAGGGATAAGAGCATTGAATTGAAAGGAAGCTACGGCCTGTCACTGGAGTTTCTCGCCAGCTGGTCAGATGGCACCAGCTTCTCCCAAGGGTCAGCTCTGGCCAATCTGCACAGGAATAACAGTGCACGCTTGGCTAGACACACACACACACACACATGCACACACACTCATACTCTCTGCAGAGGATCGCACTGGCCACTGTTGTGAGGTGTTGGCGCAAGGGGACCCAGGCCTATGTCTCTGTGAAGTGAATTGCTTTCTCAGATTCTGTCTCAATTAAACTGTTCCAGCTGCCCGCTGGGGAGAAAAGAGGGTTTCTGGGATACTTTCCTCCAGGCCTCTCTAATTGGGGGTCCTGTGCACTGGTTAGCTTGACAACTGAATGAATGGGAAAGTCTGTGGGTGCATGTATAACCTCGTTACCTTGTATCTCCAAAAATAAAACACATTTTTATCTTTCAGTGTACATTAGGCTAAACAGATTGATGAGAAATTCTTTACTAAAGCTATTTTCAACATATCTGCCCCAATGTGGAGTACCTGCTCTATGGATCATAAACAGATTGATTCAAGCAATACAGATACTTGATTTGGTAAACTTTGTTTTTAGGTCTGTGTGGTCCATTTGATGGCTCTGTTTAGTGTGGAATTATTACAGTGAACAACGGTAGTTGGAATTTTCAAACATTATCCACAAATGCAAAAACGTTAGGATGGAAAAGCAAGCAAAAATAGGTATAGTCATAACTTCTGCATTTTGCCTGTTACCCTCAATAAGGCACGTCTATGTATAGAAGTTAATGTTAGCGGATGGGCCGCACAGTGGGTTTTCACAGGACACAAAATGGAGTGCTGGAAGATTGATCACCCCCAGCAGGCCGAGAGGCAGCATGTGCCTCTGTGAGTGAGAGATTGTGCGAAGCTCAGTCGAAAGGCATTGTGTTGGAACTCTGCCTTTACCTCTTTTAGAGAGTACTGCATTTTCAAATCAAAATGGCAGTTGAGCAGGAGTTATACATTTTTCAGGAGATATTTCTGGGGAGATTAGATGGTAATCCACTTGCATAAAGAAGGGGAAACAGAGCAGTTTTGAAAAGAGGATATACAGAAATATGGAAGACCACCAAACCTGTTGCCAACAGATTAGCAAGACTGTCTTCTTGGAGATAAAAAAATCCACTCTTGCTTCATTTCCAACCAAGAAGTCCATAGGTTTTGGTGACTGTCCTGTTAATTCCTCAGCATTATGGGTCTTAAAAATGTGGAGACTAATACCGAACAAAGGGGGTCTGACAAAAACAGCTAGGAATGCCACCTCCATGATACCCCAGTACAGAAGTATTAATACACGTTATGTTGCTAGAATTTTTCAGGGCAATGCACAACTAATTCTGCAAGCTTGGCTGACTTTCCACAAGTACTGTTCATTGGACCTGCAACATTTCAGTGTGTGCTTGCCTGACCTTGGTTTGCTGAAAGACACTTCCATTCTGCACACTTCACCAGAACAGCCTCGTTGTCTCTGCAGCGTTTCATTTGGTGAAGTCGGAGCAGAAGCATTGTCTGATGACCTGAAATGATGGGGTCAGGCTGTGAGCTCTTGGAAGCTTCACTCAGCATCTTGAAGGCAGACAAGAATGAACCTGTATTGTCTTCTTCTTTTTTTATTTTCTTAATGGGTTCCTCTGTGCTGATTACTTTGATATGTCAGATCTGTGAGGGGAGAGAAAAAGAGAGATATTATCGATGGAAATATTTATCATAATGAAATCAGACAGTTGTTTGGTCTGATATGCTATCGACAATCTACCATTATTACATTTATCTGAGGTGCAAAGAAAGATTCCTCTACATAGACTTAAAGAAACATGAGATTCAGGCACAAGCCAAGGCACAACACAAGCCAAATGCATTCGCTAAGATTATAAAGCTGAGGCGGTCAAATCAATTCAAGAATTTTTAACACAACTAACCTGATGCAACAATGAGGGTACATCATCCAGTCCATTATAGTGAGAATCAAAAGCAGATCCAGCAGAGGTATCTGCTGTGCTATTTAAGATGGAATACAATGTGAAGGCAAATTAGGCCTCACTGTGTGGTGTATGGCCAGTTCAGAGTTGCAATAAGCTGCTCTACCCTGGCTTGATCCAGAGTCAAAACTGATAAGCGTCAATCCATTTTGTGAAATGACAATCAATTATAGAGATGCACTCCCAAAAACTGACTGACCCATCTCTAGTAGAAAAGGATTACACTAACACTTATGTTGTTTGGCAGATAGCAACTTATACTTCTTATGTAACAGTGGTAGGCCTGTTACTCAGGTGGGCAGTTGAATCTTAACCTTCCAGAAAGCATCTACAAGTCTTTAACTATGATTTGCCTAAGAAATCATATCTGTAGGTTCCTTTGGATTTTGCTGGATCCTAGCCTTCACGAGCCACCCCACTCCACTTCAGCCCGCAGAAGCTCTCCTGTTTTAAGCGCACTCCTGCCGAAAGTCTTTTCGATCTGTAGTGTCGTTAAGTGAGTCTCTCCACCCCCCTTGTGGGAGTAGCGTGCTGCCAGATTGTAATTCCGTTACAATGTTTATTCCCTGTTGCTGTCAGTGTGGGCTTGGACGGAGGCTGTGATGTTCGCGGCTGCGTTTGGTGCCTTCTCTTCCCTCCTGGCAGCCGAGGAAAGGGAGGAAGATGAGGAAAATGAACTTCATACAAGATCCTCCAGTGAGGCTCGTTAGCACAGCATTATGGTTTCCTTCCTAACACCAGGCATTTGATCTGCTCAGCCACTTTATAGTTATGATGCCAGGCTTGTCTTTTGAGTGTGAGGCCATTGAAGATCTTATGCTGAGTCTGTTTAGTGGAAGGTAGTGATGCACTGAAATGAAAATTACTCCAGTTCCTATGAATCCTTTATTAATAGGACATTATGAATTCACATTCAAGGTGGCACAAGGCTCTTGTAATCCTTACACGTAATACCTATTACCTGATATCTGGCATAAACTTAACAAAATAAGTAATTAAATATAAGAGCAGAAGTTGCCGTTTGTATTTGCTACATTTATAAAAGCTTTTTTTTTCCTTCCACATTCAATAGTGCATGTCTAGGCACTACAATATTTAAAGAGGACCATAATATTTGAATAAGAGCATCAGGTTTTAGGGTGTACTGGACAATTTGAATTAGAATCTCAGGCAACAAAATGGAATGCCTTCTCTGTTTTTAAGGTGGAATAGGCAATTCAAATAAGCTCAGGCACCAGAATGCAATTCTTAAAATTTTTTATGTGGAATGTGCAGATATGTTAAGAATCTTTGCCAGAATGTTCTTCATGTGTTTATATCAGCTTTTATACACACTTTAAAGCTCTATTTTTTTGGTGGCATATTTGGCCCACCCTTATTGGAGGGTATTTAGAGCTGTGGGTTTGTATTAGAAAAAATAAAGGGGTTGTGACTAACGATTCTGTGCTTTAGGTGCATGAGACTCTGAAGCTGTCAGGAGTGCAGGTGTGGTTTATAGACTGGAACAGCTGCAAATACCTCCCCCTATCCTCTCCCAGGTGGAAAAACACTACACCTACTGCAGACTCTGTCTTTATCTCACTTGTACACACACACACACACACACACACACACACCTCTTTCTCTGGGAGACTCAAACAGAGATAATGTGGATGCACCTTGCTGCTAGTTTTAATTACAACTCCAATTTGCACACATCAGCATAAAATATTTATGCCAGTGTGATTGCATCTCAGTGTGGGGCTTATGGGGGAATGTCTGCAAAAGCAATGGGGTTTAACAGATGAAAGAAAGGCCCTGTGTTTAGATTGTGTTTTGCATTTGGAATGTTGGCGGCTGAATCCTGTCCCATGGCTCTGCTGACTGCAGCTAAAATCAATTGCACATATTTAGAGACATTCTGGATGAATATGCACCAGTGAAATGTTATCTAACGGTGATGGAGAGTGGGGTACAGTGGTTGGGACAGATCAGATTATTTAGCCTGTAAACAGGGTGAAAACTATGAGAAAAAGGATGCCTATGCCTATAGTCTCTTACATGCTAAAACAAATCATGAGGGAAATAACACATTTACTGAAGTTTGTATATGATCTGTGTATGAATATCAAATTTGGCCATGATAGCAGAGAATAGTGCATTGAAGTGAAACATGCTGACAGTTTTCCATTAGATCGTATGGCAAAATTGCTAATATGGCTAACAGTGGATAATAGTCTCTTTCACCTCATTAAAAATTGTGGGATACTTTACAATGCAAAGTGGTGGTGGGCTTCAATGCAAAGAGTTTTTTGCCACTCTCCAGCACAGGGAAAGGAGTTGTGTATGAGATCAATTTATCTTTCCCATCTGTTAATGTTGAGCTCTGAAACCAGAGCTCATACAGAGCTAATACATTAATGCTGAGCTCTGAAACCAAACAGTCGGTACCCATTATGCCATCCATGCAAAAACAAAAATAAAATAATAAATAAATAAATAAATAAAATTATGTGACTTCCCATTGATTGGATAAGGCTTCAGCACTCTGTTGTTTTACTCATCTGTAGTCCAATGCTGCAGGGATTTACACCTTTCTAGCTAATGTTTGGCAATGGTAATGGTGAACTTAGGCTCACGTATTGCTACTCCACAGCATTCTCTTTCTGAGGATATTTTATATAAGCCATAGATGCACCTGAAGCTAGCTACAATCACTAATAATAAGAGGTAACCTTTACAGTTTTGGACACACAGTTCACATTTGTCTGCAGCTAATATACAGTGGGACATTGAGAAACCAGCATTGAGCTACTCACCTGCCTCAGCAGACACTGTGCCACTTGTGTGGGTGGAAAAAAAATTGAAGGCTTGTCCCCATGAAAGCAGTTATTAATTTTCATGGTGCGTCCTGCAGTCAAAGGCATTATCTCTCACCATAGCCCTCGGCGACACACTTGATTTGGTTTAAATGTGCCTGTTAAAATATGTCCTCGTCCATCTGATGATTAAAAAGGGGAAAAGCGAGTGAAAGAAAAAAGGAAAGCAGGAATTGAGGCTTCTGCGTTGGTGCTGAGAATGGAGCCATCAGCTGTCAGAAGCATTGAGAGCAGTAAGACGCCTCCTCCTTTTCATTTCTTGTCGTGTCCTGCCTACTGTCCACCTGGATTGTACCTCACCAGCATCCACACTCAAGTGTCCTTTGCTTATGTCTTCCCCTTGGCCCATCGATCAAAAGTATTGGGTTAAAGATGACAATCTGTTTGGGTCATTTGCATCACATCACCAAACCAAATTAAATTGAATGAGAGTTAAAGGTAGGGATGGGTGGTATACACTAGTACAGTACAGGTTACAGTACAGGCTAGTACAGGTTATGTCAAGCTTTCAGCTCAGTGCAGCTATTATTCAGCTCAGTGTATACCAACATTCGTTTTACCTGTGGACGTGGGGTAAAATAATTATTACCTGAGTATATCAGTGGTTTTAATCCTCTCTGAATAGACTGTTTCAGTAAATTTTCCAGATTGTGCATCCATTTTTAGGGGAGAATCCTGAGCCTTTTATCTACTGCAAAACGAGCAGTAAAATCAACCCCAGGTAAAATTAATCTCTTGCAAATTGGCATGTGGGTGAATATTCCGTCATATCCCATGGTAAAGGACCTTTTTTCAGGTTTTCTTAAGAATGGACGCACTGGAGGAGGCTTTTAGTAATTAAATATATGGTACAGGTACGAGGTTAAGTTCAGCTTCTGAACGATTTTATTAAATTGACAGAAAAACCAGAGCTCGCTATAGAAATTCTTCAACGCAACCGTGACGTCACTGGTGGACAACAGCTGAACAACGCCGCGGTAAAACACCGTTATGACTGACTGTTATGACAGTATCTAGCTAACTAAATAACCAACATTATTCATGACAATAGCCTAGCAATAAGCTAAACTCAAATTTAGAGGTACCGTTATTCTTAGCTAACGTTAACTAACACCAACTAAAACAGGTGAAGTAAGTGTCCTTACCCTGTTTATCTCCATGTATACAGAGGCTCTTGAACACCTTTCGTTGGTTTCCTTACATGCCCATATTGTTGGAAAAGTGCCAGTGAAATGAGCTACAGATAACGGAGTGAGCAGATGGTCCTTTCCAAAGTGCCCGTTTAAAGTTGACAAATTTAGTCAATTTTCTGGATATTTTGGGATCTTTGGGCCATTTGTGCACCGATGTCCCACTGTACATTGAATTATTGCAGCCAAAAACAACACACCTTTTCGTCATTTTGCATTAAATTAAATGCAACTTCTAGAGTTGTTGTCCACCATCTATGTCACATGCAAGACGAATTTCCGAACACCGTTGGGGGGGGGACCAATGGTCTTTTAAACCTTATTCCTTGAATTAGTAAGATATAACATGTTTTCTGACTATCAATAAACACGAGTTTACTCAAATTCCACTTTATTTATTTGTTTGACACTTTCATATCGCTGGTGCTTTTAAGTTACCATTAAACAGTTTATAATATCATTTATAATGACAATGTGAGAGATTTTTTTTAAATTTTTTTTTTGCCCACTTTTGTCCATTACCTATTTTGAAGGACTAGAAGATAAGGCCATTGAAGGCTGTATATTTTTGGTGGGAGAGCAGTTCTCAGAAAAGTAGTGACAGTCTAAAACTCCAGGATCTCTGCTGTGTCTGATCCACTGTGGGACAGGAGTATGTGAATGTAGTAACAACCAAGATTTCTTATTCAGTGAGAATCCATCATAAAATTTACTGTCATTCTATAGTAAAATGACATTGCCCCAGCACCCCATGTAAAAGAAAAACAAAAAAACAAAAACAAATCCCAGTCTGATTAGGCTTTAAGAGAGCATAGTCAAGTGACTGATTCTTCAATAAAAAAAAATAATAAAACATCTGTGAACATAAAGTGGACTGAATGGTGTTTTTGTCTGTTTTCAGCTTTGCTTAGACTGGATGTTACCTGAACGTGACACTCACAACTATGCTGGGCTACTAGGCTAGGTTTTTTTCCCCCACCCATTTTCAGAGCATGGCATCACTAGTCAGTGAGCTCCCAGAGCACCGCCTCCTTGTGGCGCTCTGAAATGCACATGGCAAACATGTACTAATCAAAGAGACACTAACAAATATTTGACACACCAGACAACATTGCCCTCATTTTGAAACATTGTCCTCATTTTGAGATAATGCCCACCATATATGGTATTGCTGTTCTATCTAAAAGAAATTGAGTGTGCTGCCATTTTTCTCAGAGTGACTGAACCCTTATTACTAAGCAACAAACAGTGGTAGTGTCCAAATGTACTTGTGTTTCTTAGTGCTACGTAGTGAAATAAATAGGGCCCCACTATATAGCAAAATACTATGAGGGATTAGGGAGCCATTTTGGTCACAGCCTATCTTTACCAGCTAACAACATTTCTAATATGCTATCTTAAAGGTGCCTGCATTGGCTAGCATTGTACTGAGTGATGGGGAAAACATCACTCAAAGAAACCCTACAGGGTTTTTAAAATAGTTTTACCACAGAGACCACTTATTTTTTTACTGTGTTGTTACTGTGACACTGCCACTAACCTAAAAAAACACTTTAAAAATTTCCAGCACTGAGGAAATGGGAATGACCCTACAAACTCAGCCCAGTATTTAGGTAGAAAAAATAAAGCCATCAGTTTGTCCAGTGATACATATCCCAGGTGGACCTGATTATTGGAGCTTAGCTAGTGCATATGTGCAATGTTTTGGTTCTTCATCCAATAGCATTTTTTTTTTTACTCTTGGCCCACCGTGGAGAGAGAGAGTGTGAAGAGCACAGGTGTGAAGCTGAGTCGCGATGCCCAAGAAGTGTCAAAAGTGATGCTGTTGTCACCGGAGCACAGTGATCTCTCAGTAGCTGAAATATAGTGTGGGTCTCTATGAATTGTCAGATGCTCTCAAATATGCTACAGCTGAGTTATAGCATATGCTGCCCCCAGCTTTTCAGTCTGTCAAACGTCCGGAAAAATACAGCACAGCATGTGTCTTGTGGAAATGTTGGCATACTTGCTGTATTCTACTTGTGAAATCTAAATTTATGCTTTGATATCTAGGCCCAAAGGTTTGCAGTATTATTCCTAAGAGTAGGATGAGTAGGGGAAAGTAGGATGTAGTTAATTCTACCTTATATCGAATGTTGCATAGGCTCCTTTTGTCCTGTTCTAGCCTATACTTTTGTATTAGCAACATTTTGCATGATACTTTGTTTTCTATCACTGTATAAACATGCAAGAGACTTGGATGTACCAGGTTTTTTATCCTGAGGGAGCTGGCAAACTTATCAAGAGGGTGACCACAGATCCTCTTTTTCTCGGACAAGTCCTCTCTTTTGGGAGACGTGAAAAATGTATTCTTTTGGGATTTCTAACTGTGCAAAATATCCAGTATTTGCATTGATTTCATGCCAAGGTTTGCTTCTACAGTTAGCACACATTCTGTGTGAGGATTTATACAGATTTGAACACATCTGTTTAAGTCTCGCTCTCTCACTATCCCTATTGGTCAACATGTATCTGCACCTACATTAACCTTTGGCCAAACTGCTTCCCAAAAGCAATCAAACTGCTTGACCTCAGCCAAAATATGCCTAAAAGCAAATGCAAAAATATTTTTTATTGTACTGATGTATTAATATTTAGAAATACTAAATGGAAAAAACATAATAGTGGTGAATTTATATTAGTTTATTATATTATATTATATTATATTATATTATATTATATTATATTATATTATATTATATTGCACCACAATGTCCTGATTTTAGAAAATCAAATTTAATGACCCTAATTTTAAACATGCTCCTGATCAGTAAGTGTTAATTATTGAGGTACTTAATCACAATTTTAAATAGCAACAAATATGGCACTTTGGCTCTATTTGTCCAAATGGTTGTAGCATAATTACTTGCTAATTATTTAGGCATCTATTGTGGACACAGATGTTCAAAGTAGAGCTCCATCACATATGAGTGTTGTTTATTATCCTGAAGTAGTCGTCTACTGGAAGGTTTCCATCGGTTTCACGCATCAGTGTTCCAAAATCAAGTCTAAAGCCTCAAAAACTAAAAGCTCTTCATAGATCAAAGGTGGGCACTTTCCCTAATGACTGCCTTGATATCAGAAGGCATGTTAGATGAGCAGATGTCCAAATACTTTTGCCCAAATAGTGTCCATATAATATGGATTACGAGTAAAAAAAAAAACAAGCAGAAGTTGCCATGTATGGGTTAACAACATAGTGAAGAGAAAGATGTGTCCAAGCTGCAGGATGCCAGAATACCTGGCTGTCTCCCATTATCTCTGCTACGGTGCTCTCCTGTCCACTCATGTCAGGTTGATGCAAAGCCCATCCTGGCTTTTCTTGCTGACCTGGAAAGCCTGGACCTCATAAAACTGTTGGTCTTCTGCTCATCACTGAGTTTTCAGGGTTGTCAGGTTTTTCAGAGAGTTACATCCATTATTGTGCATGTACTTATGATGCATTTCCATTGGACTGCATTGGCAACGTACTGCTATGGGAATCCCAGTCATGCCGAGAGAACCTGAAAGGAAGCACCAGATGTTTTACTTCAGTGATTCTTCCTTGTATCATGAATCAACCATTATCCCGACACCTAGTGGCCAGGATGTATCAGTGTGGTAAGATACTCACCACCCTAGGACCACAGAGGCAGGAGCAGTTTGGCTTTTTGGATGTTTACTTATACACACAAACATTTGTAACTCAAAGCTAACCCACCTTTTTAGCTCACCACATGAACAAATTTTGTTTTCTTGTTGGATAATCTAGGTTACTTTTCTTGAGTGACCTGCCAAACGTATTAACAGAGGTTAGCCATATGTCCTTGTGTCCCCGGACATGTTCTCTTATTGGGATATAAAGAATATGAAGTCTCTTTGTGTAACTTCTCCTCCCTCTCCTCAACTCACCTCTGCCCATCCGTTTATAACCATTAGCGCAAATTAGCTAAGTGTTTTTCTTTTTTTATTCAGAGTGCAACAATGAATGCCCAAGACCTAAAAGATCGAGGAGAGTTGTGTGGACCTGGCCACTCAGCAGAAGCTGTGGCTTCTGTAGGTCATGCATTGCTAGAGTCAAGGCTTTAGCAAGCCCACCCTGTCCAGCCTCTGGGGGTTCTTTCCACACAGAGCACAGAGACTTTGTACTAAATCTGATGTAAACAAGGCCACTTTGTTTAAAATGGTGGACCCGCTCTGTGGAGCATAAACCAATTCATTAAGGGACTAGAAAGCACTTTATAATCAGTTGCACTTTTTAGAAAATCATATAAACATAGTAAACAATCTATAAGTAATGACTTCTTTTGTTTTGATGATATAGTTTATGATGAAAGTGGCAGATCTTAAGGATTGTGATGAAGTTTCTTCATTAGCAAGACTAAATATCAGTTCTTACTTACATTTTCTTAACACTCATGCAACTCTGAAGAGGGGGATACATTCCTATCCATTTGCACTTCAAAGCACTTCAAGTAGTGAGAGGTATGAGGGTTATTGAGAAGGATTTTTCTTCAGGAATGCCCAACAATATTTGGTGATTTTTCCAGGGTCAAAAGGCTTTGGTAAGGGATTTCGTGATTGCCAGTTATTCTTTGGAGTGGTCTCAGGATTTTTATATTTTTTCCCCATTCTTATCAAAGGGCTTGTGGTTGCCGTATATTTTGGCATGAGCTTTCAGACTGATTGACCTTGGTGAGGGGTTTCACCAATTGCCAGACATTATTGCAGTGGTTTTACTGTAGTGGAAGATTTCAGGGTTGCCTGCTCAGTATTGTGAAGGCTTTTTCAGGATCAGCAGTCATTAGTGATAGGGTTTTAGGGCTGCCAGCTGTTATTGCAAGGCATTTTAGGGATAGGTTCCTTCAGGGTTGCCAGACATCACTTTTTGGCAACAAAGCCACTGTAACCTCTTGGTTCTGATATGCCGGTGAACCTATCACCAGGCAAAGTCATTATCTCCTGCCCCCTCTTCTACACCAGCTTCTGCATGGCGCTGCTAGGCTTGTGTAAGAAACACTTGTCTAATTGGAGTTTTGGAGCAATCTGTCATGTTGTATTTCTCTTTTGGTTCACTAGAGCAAACACGTGTGCGCTTTGTTTCTCTTTTCCTGTCCCACCGGATTATGAAGTACATCAGGATGTTTTTTTTTTTTTTTTGGATACTTTTACTTCATGGTTTTTTCAATTCGGGTGCCAAGGCTTGTTCAGGTAGTTCAGTTCAAGTAGACTAGCATCATAAAAGTTTTAGAGCAACATTTTCCCTCCTCTACTGTTGCATTTTGGGCAAAAGATGAAGCACTTGAAAAATGCTTGAAAAATGCATATCTGGATGTGTGTCTATTCTAATTTATTCATTTTCTAGTTATATGCGTCTGTTTGCAAGTGTGTGCAAGTCTATGCGTATGTGTGAGGGAGAGAGTGTGTTTACCTGCACACACTCCCCCTGAGTGCTCATTACTCATGTTTGGAGCTGAAATGTCCCAGTCTGAACACCTGTGCCTGTGTGCTGGAGACTCCCAGCTGAATGCTAGAGTCGCTCAGTAAGGAAGATCTCTCCTCTGCTCTGCTCTGCGGTTTCTAATGTGGGGAATAGATCTGGGTGACACACAATACACACTCCTGGCTCCAATAGCAATTCATAGCATTACGATATTTATTTGTTTATCCTAAATACAATTTTTGTCAGTGTTATATTTAATAATTTGATCCAGTGTGTGTGAATGAGTGAGTAACTGAGTGTCTGGTTGGGTGTGGGAAACTGCCCAATGGTATGAGTAAATGGGTAAGTATGTGACAGTGTGTGAGTGACTGTCAGAAATAGCTCCCTATTCACCTTACCCTATTATACTTTATACTGCACTATTATAGGGATGTAGTGAACGATTTAGGACACTACCTCATTCAGATGAGCTGCTTTTTGTGGTGCATTGTGGGATTATTTGAGTGCATTGTCCACTGTCAGACACTACTACAAAATGGCAATAATGGCACTACTACAAAAAAACAATAAAACATTGTTATTATGAAAATGTACAGTCACTTTGGAGACTCCTGGAAGTGAGAATATAGTGTATCTTTAAGGCCACTGTACATTTGAAAGGAAATTAACACTGTCAGTTCGATAAACCAACGCTAGGTAAGATTTAATAATTTTGCAAGGTATGAGGGTGATTTCCTGCATTTAGTGCACTTTCTGCAGTTTCTGAGCCTGTAGTAGCAATGACAGAGTATCTTTTCTCTCTGTAGGTACTTTTCCACTGCATGAAAACTACTCAGCTTGACTTGTTTCCGCCCGGCTCTTTTGCATTTCCACTAACCAAATCTGTTACTTACTGCCTGGAAGTGCCTACTTTTTTAGTTTCTGCTCACGCCTGGTACAAATCGTGTTGAGAGCTGATTGACCAGAGAGACTTGTCAATCACCACAAAATGCAGACCTCCAGCATGAACTAGCTGCTTGTAAAATATCTCAAGTTACAGCAGAGGTCACATTTTGTTTTTTAATCGATTCACAACAATAGCTTGTAAAACTGCGCCATGGTGATTTAAAAAAAGATTCAAGATCTGTGGCTGCAACAATCTGTGATCTGTGTTTCGGAGCCGTGTTTAGTCCAAGAAACAAAAACAACATGTGAATGCACTATATATAAATAGCATTGTCAATGTTATTGTCTCTGTTGTTGTGGTTTTCAAAGCCTGTATGGTTCCCTTTAGAGATGGGGTTTTCTGATGTCATGGGTTACATTTCATGTGGGAGCTGTGCTACTGGAAATGCGACCAGATAAAAGTGTGTGCAGAGTCAATGAGTTGATTCCATGCAGTGGAAAATCACCATATTATATGTCAGTGAAGCGTCATACTGATTTTGTACATGGTGGGCCATTTATATGGATACACCTTAATAAAATGGGAATGGTTGGTGATATTAACTTCCTGTTTGTGGCACATTCGTATATGTGATAGTATATTTCAGGTGCTGCACATCTTGATGGTATGGTGTGGTATATGGGGTACAAAGATAGTGGGGCCATTCTTCATCAATGGAAACCTCAAGGCCACTGCATATGCGAAATTGCTACATGATGTGTTTTCCTCTTTATGCACTGAAGCTAGCACGTTCCCGGAGCTTTTCCAGCAAGATGGTGCACCACCACATTATAGGTGTCAGGTCCGAGCATTCCTAGATGTTTCCTGGAAGGTGGAATGGTCGTCGTGGGCTAGTTGTATGGCCCCCGGGCTCTCCTGATCTGACCCCCTTAGACTTTTATCTTTGGGGTCATCTGAAGGCAAATGTCCATGCTGTGAAGATATAAGATGTGCAGCACCTGAAACTACGGATACTGGAAGCCTGTGCTAGCATTTCTCCTGTGGTGTTGCTATCAGTGTGTGAAGAGTGGGAGAAGAGGGTCGTATTGACAATCCAACACAATGGGCAGCACTTTGAACACATTTTATAAGTGGTCAGAAACTTGTAAATAACTCATGAAAGAATAAAGTTACGTTAAAACACCATTGTTTTTCTTGTGAAATTCCCATTAAGTTTGATGTGTCACATGACAATCTTCCCATTGAAAAAAAAAAAGTTGGATCCAAAATGGCTGACTTCAAAATGGCCACCATGGCCACCACCCATCTTGAAAAGTTTTCCCCCTCCCATATACTAATGTGAAGTTAATATCACCAACCATTCCCATTTTATTAAGGTGTATCCATATAAATGGCCCACCCTGTATATTAAGATATAAATACTACCTAGTTTTCTATTAAATTAGTAACAATATACCTATACAGGACATTGTGTTTTTTTTTTCTTTGTTCTGACAGTGCACATTGCAGATGGGCCTACTCTTTTGGAGACTCTGAGAAAAGACAAAGCTTCAAAACAGAGACACATCCACACAGCAAACCAAAATATTTTATTCAAGTCAGACCTAAAAAAAAGCCATTGTGCTTTTGAGAGAATACAGACTCTCCGATGTGTTTGATGTAAAAGAGAAAGAAATCTGTCAGCTGATGACTCTGTTGCGAGCATTTTTGCCTGCGCTGTGTTTTTGTTGAGTGAGAACGCCGTGTTTGCTGATGTGTATTTTTGTGTGTGTGTGTGTGTGTGTGTGTGTGTGTTTGTGTGTCCTGTTATCTCCCTGTGACAGTAGCATTTGGTCGTCCTTTTCCAACATATTTCCATTAGTTTGTTTTGATGTTCCGTCCTGCTGGGTCTTCTAGTGAGGCGGGCGGCCTGCTGTGGGGGCGCGTTGGAGCGAGACCGCCAGCACTGCAGTCGACTGATGCCCTCAAAAACACCCCCCGCCGCTTCCCTACCCAACCTCATCCCAACCTCATCTCCACAACATGCCTCCATCCCTCCATTCCGTCTGGATCTCCTCCTCTTTCTCTTCACCTCCTCCTACTCCACCGTATGCTCCCCCAGTCTGCTTTCTGCCAAGTGAATCATGGAAACATGAATCCCCCTGCTTCAGTATTGACATAGCTTTATGGCTTATTATGTCTTATTTTGTATAGGAAATTGATTTTACTATTTTCTATGATTATAATTTTCTGTTAACATATTATTTTTGACAATTCCTTCATTATATTTGTGTTACAAGTCTCTATTTATTATTATGTAGCTTTGTCTATTATCACGTTTCCAAGCTTTACTGACAGTCAGCAAAATCCTTTAAAATATGTTGCTTTTTAAATATAAATCTACTAAATTATAGGGGTCTCACTGCTACTTCTCAGTGACTTACCACATGTAAATACTTGATAAAATGAATCCAAGATAACCAAATTAAATGCTAAAATAAGCAAAATAAATGTATAATTTTAGAATCTAGGTGACTATATTTGAACATAAGGGCTACAATCTCAGATTATACAACAACATAGGATATGTGAGCAGCTGGCCTTCCATCTGAAAATGTATACATCATTGCCCCTATTGGACACATTGTGAACTGCAGTAACTCATTTTGCAACTCATTTGTCCTGTGTTTACTTTCATGCAGTTAACGGTCTCTTGTATTTAGAGTCAGTAATCTGAAATAGCATAAATGAGTCAATATTAATCACCAACGGCGCAGAAATAGAGCAATATCCTCATCTTGGTTCATGCGTTTCAAAGTTTGGAGGCCTCTTCTCTGTCTAAACTCCTCTAGATGTCCTTTGTCTATCATGAGAGCTAGCAAATGGTGAGGAACCATCCTCAGAATTTTATTAAAAAATGAACATTGCTTTTAAAGCCTGTAAAAAGCTGTTTGGGCAATTTATTGAATTTATGTTTTATTTTGGCTTCTGACTCCGACCTCCACCTGTTCCCCTCCATCTGGAGCTGAGTAAATATGATGTTAAGCTGAAATAAGATGTGAAGGAGTAAAAAAAAAAAAAGAGAGGAGGATTTCAGTGTCTCCACTGACATTTAGTTTGTGAACATTATTTTGCCTTCCATCAGCGGAAAGTCGATTCTGCAGGATCAGCAGTTCTCAGTGAGTGTGTGTGTTTTGTCTATCTGCCTGTGCCTGTGCAAAAACATCTACTTTATATTTCATAATGGAGGCTAAACACAGGTCTGTAACATGCTTCATTGACCAGTGATCTGCCGCAACTGGTGGAGTGTAAGTGTGTGTGTGTGTGTGTGTGTTTCAGAGGATGGATTGTGGTCAAATTCACTACAAACAAGGGCATGTGCTGTTAAAAACCCAACCCCCAATATGAAATTATGTAATTTTCATCACGTCTTGTAGTCACACATCAACATTCTTAATTTTAAGGAACTAATTTGAAGTCCATTATTAAAGCTGCACTCTCAGGAACTGGGGATTTGGAGACATCTCTGGTGGAAATGTGTAATTGCATGTAGCATTTGGAAGGTATTTCAGAGTTTACAGAGTGACACGCAACAGCTTCTATCTGTGGAATGGTCAGGAAACTGAACAAGGAATATGTCATCACTTTATATATGTGGTAATCATCGCTAGTTGTGTATGCCATACATCAAAATCATTAGCACTAATATGTTATTTGTCACATTTTCTTGACAAATTTGATAGAGTCAGACCACTGGCAAACCTCAGTGGATACAAATCTCCATTTTCCTTTGTCAGATAAGATTTGGGAGGACATGGCACCATCCGCATTTGCTCCTTAAAGACTTTTATTCATGAAAGGATGACAAGCTCTTTCCTCCCGACAGGAGAAAGCGGCACAGACAGACATCTGAGGGAGGCTCTGAACAGGGATCTGACACCCAGCCCCTTTTCCTCTCTGTCTCTCGCTACTCTCTCTCCCTCCTTCCCTCACTCCCTGCTTCTGTCCATGCCGCAGTGGCTCCTTTTTCTGTCTCCCCTATACTCTCAGCCCCATCTCTCTGTTTCTCTATCTGCCTCTTGCATGCCTCAGCCCTTTGCCGTTGTCAAAAGATAACTCTTTTCCAGCAAGACCACTGAAGGCACAGCTGAGGATTCAGAAACATCAAGACGCTTCCTCTTCAGAGAGGATCTGAAAACTAATAGCTCGGAGCCGTGGCCTCAGCTGAGGCTGTCCGGGAAGTGAGGTGCTGGTGCTTTGCTGTGACAGTGGAGTTATTTAGCATGGCAGCCTTTGCCCTGCCCAACTGATGCTCTCCCAGAGATTCTCACTGACCTTGACCTAGCACCTCAGACAGATGGAATGTGGGTGAGGGTGTGTGTGGACAGAAGCTACATTTACATGTAGCCTGATAATCTATGAATGACCCAGATAATACCTGAGTTGTAATAGAGAGTGGGTTAAACACCTGCTTTAGACAGGGGTTTGGGTAGGCGGGACCACCATGCAATAAGATTCATTGGGCTGGACTCCTACCTATGCTACATCATTCTGGATAAGATCACTGTATACAGTCTGTGTTATCAAACCCAGGACTCCAAATGCACAGCACAATGGGTAACCATGGTTAGTTTGATTCCATCGCAAATACTATGCTAATCTTGGAGATCTACAGTCGTTCATGTCTGGACCTGTTCAGTGACCATTAACCTCTTCCCTGACCCACTTGCTGAGTTTCACTGGGACACTGGGTCAGTTTGGCGCTTGCCTGATTTCCTGATATTATGCTCCATCACCCCAGCCAACTCCTAGACTGCGACTCAATTATAATAAACCATAAACAAGCCACTCTCTTCGCTGCCAAATGACAGCCATAATGGCTCATCGTTTTTACCACTGAGGATTTGCAGACGTAGTTTCCTCCGGGTGCTCAGGTTTCCTCCCACAGTCCAAAAACACACGTTGGCAGGTGGACTGGCGACTCAAAAGTGTCCATAGGTGTGAGTGTGTGAGAGAATGTGTGAGAGTGTGTGTTGCCCTGTGAAGGACTGGCTCCCAATGATTCCAGGTAGGCTCTAGACCTACCGTGACTCTGAACTGGATAAGCGGTTACAGATAACGAATGAATGTTACATAATTGTTTATATATTACACACACACACACACACATATATATATATATATATATATATATATATATATATATACATTCTGTAACTGCTTTTCATATATATATACTACTTATTAATTGAACAATTGAACTTAAGATAATCATTATAGCTTGGAAATCAGCATTTTTAATAAATGTTCTGTTATTTTATGCGGATAAAAAAATATATATGTATATATAGATACACATTGAAAGAAGCTCATAAATTCTCATTCTTGCATTAGAATATAGAATAGCTATTTGCATTCTGACTTTAACTCAGGTGGTAATGATAACAACGTATATACTGCATTTAATAAAAAAATATCTATATTTTGCAAATCAAATTGCAGTTAGATATTTTCCACAAATCATTCAGCCCTACTTTATTGTTGCCTCAAGAAATTGTGATTGCAAAATGGTGGCGAGTAAACAATATATTTCTATTTGTAATATGTGCAGCAATATTAGTTTTAGACCAAGAAGAAACATATATTGTCCTGGAATGGCACCCCCTCCAGGGTGTGGTCCATCCTTGTGCCAAGTGAATCTGGGTAGGCTCTGGACCCACCACGATCCTGAATTGAATAAGCGGTTACAGACAATGAATGAATGAATGCCAGAATATTATACAATCTCCAATATAAAAATGGAGATTAAAAAAATTAATAAATCGGGGGGGCTATGTTCTAGTGCTATGTTGGGATGTTTGGAGGTTAAGATATGACACACTTTTTATGATATTTGTGTGATAATTGGTAAGTAACATGTCGGCCAGTGATATATCATCCATCCCTTTCCGAGCTGTAACCTCATGTTCTGAACAACGGCACCATTTGGATAATAATTATTCCCTGTTATTGATGAGTGGGAGGGGGATGTTCCATTTTCTTTAAAATGTCAGCCCTGTCTATACCTGCCCGATCCCATCCATCTTGTTCTGAGGCCTCATTGTTTGTGCTGTATATTACCAACTCACTAGCTGTCAGTCATGCACCTGGACAATATGCTGCTTCTTCTTTGTAAACACTTTTGTAGGATTTGATGGAGTGAGGAGCAATGATTTGTTTGGTCTGTAGGGTATTATCCGAAGGCTGTAACACAGCTAGGAAAGGTACAAATTATAGACTTGGTAATGGGGATAATGCATTATATGGCAAAAACATTTTTCAGTACACCTTGTCCAACATTTCTTATGAAATGAGGGTTGTTCATAGGAATTTCATTAGTTTCCCCACTTCACATCTACTCATTACAGAAGGCTTTACACTAGATGTTGGAACATTGCAGTAAGGAGTTTGTTTGCATTTGACCATGACAACATTACTAAGGTCAGCTTCTTTTTGGAGATGATTAGTTTGACTCTGGCTCATACTAAAGGTATTGAACGGTGCTCCATCACTGCAGTAAATGCAGCTCCACTACATCCTCTGCATTTGATGAACAGAACATGGGTGGGTCCAAGCACAGTTCCACTACGCCGCTGGAAAGATGTTTGAGCTGAATCTAATGATACACTTTGGTGTTTGACATTAGAATTGCAGGTGCTGAATTATCATAGCCCCCAGCTAATCTATATCATGACATAACACAACCGTATTTTATCCCAGACTGGGCCTAGTAACGTTTAATGATCTGTTCAGAACAGCAGGAACAGAGTGTCTATGAAAATGTGTTCTCCATTTTTCATTCGGAGCCAGTTATTAAGTTATAAATTCTCAAATATGACACTGATATCGCCAATGTTCTACTGAGCATCAGCGGAGGCCATCACTCACACTGTCGGAAAAAAAGAGAGAGCGTCATCTCTCCAGGCCTACATCATCTCAATTATGTACTGGTATACAATACTGTAATTTCTGAGTGTTTTGTTTGACCATTCATCTTTTGTATCTTTATAACTTGTCATAGCTAGGGCTTGCTCAAAATGGCTTGGAAGACACCTCCTTGTTTCTGCACTCATTGCCCATATCGATGCATTTTGAAGTTCTACAATTATGGATTGTGTTGGTCTGCAAACTTTGTTTGCCTCTTTTCATCCTGTTCTCCAATAGTCAGGACCCCTCAGGACCAAGTCACGCTTACAAGTGAAGTTCAAACTATAAAAAGTTGACAGCAACAATGCTGTATAGAAGCAATGACTGTAGCCCTCTTGTGCAAATACAGCTCCCAAGAGTCAAGTGCAGAGTATGTGTAATGTATTAGAATTATTATTTTATTTCTCAGTATCATACCCAATAATTATAAATTGATTTGGTTTAGCTACTTTGACATTTTTCATGGAAAGCAGTTATAGTTGAGTTGAGCTTGGTCATAGGCAAGAAAACCATGAAAAAAAAGTAGGACCAACCTAGGGTTAACCAAAACAGAACCCTACAGTTAAGTTATGGTTATGGTAGGTATAGAAAACTTAATACCAACATAACAAATATACAAATGCCTAGTCATACTGTAGGTGTCTTTGTCTTGGATTGTCTTGTGTTAGCCTACCAGGGACTCAGCATCCTTATCATTTCTGACCGTAGACCTCCCTCCATCTCTCTTTCTCTCCCATCTCTGTGGGGAGGCAAGGCAATCATGCGCCTCACAAACCACGCTCATTTGAGGGCTTTTAAGCTGTTAGCTGTCGACACTTATTACACCAATTATCTGTTTTCTGGGGGAAGCGATGTCCCCATAATGCTGCACTCCTCCCTCTTGCCCAGTTTCGGCCATTGCGCTCCATTTAAGGAAAAAATTGGACAGAGAGAGCTGCCTGTCTCACGACGGAATCCATCAGCCCAGATGTCATTGTTAGTGCGCCAACAGGTTTCCCGCTCCTCTGACTGAGATGGCGGACGCCTCCTGAAATGACATTAACCGTGTGTATTGTAGCATGTAGGTGTGTGTGTGTGTGTGTGTGTGTGTGTGTGTGTGTGTGTGTGTGTGTGCATGCTTGTCCTTTCCTATATCACTTGAAGGAAGGCCAGGACGGTAGGCATGGAGAATAAGACGTGATGGCTACTGTATCTCTGTCTGTATATTCCACCCACCCTCCCTCTTTCCCTGCCTCCCTAGGCAGCTCTTTGCTGATCTATCCTGAGCAGGAGCTAACAAGGCCACTGGCAGCTTTCCTTAAAGGCCAGCAGCTGTAACCGGCCCTCCTGTAGATGCCAATGTCGCTATATGATCTGAGGATGGTCTCCGGGTGAATGGAGACCATTGGACAAGGGTGCACCTCCTTTTCAACTGTTCTAGAACTGGCCTTAAAATTTAGTGTAATATTTGCATGTTTAACTTTTTTAACAAGCTAGCTTGAAGCAGGACTCCACATGGTCCGTCTCCCAAACATTTTTTATTTCATAACTCTATTAATATGTGCAGGGATTAGACAATGAAACTGAAACACCTGTCATTTTGGTGTGGGAGGTTCATGGCTAAATTGGAGCAGCCTGGTGGCCAATCTTCATTAATTGCACATTGCACCAGTAAGACCATGTGCATTCAATTGTTCAAACGTTGTATCCTGAAGGCAGTACCGTGTATCAGGATGAGAATGCACAAATACACAAAGCAAGACTGGTGAAAGATTGGTTTGATGAACATGAAAGTGAAGTTGAACATCTCCCATGGCCTGCACAGTCACCAGATCTAAATATTATTGAGCCACGTTGGGGTGTTTTGGAGGAGCGAGTCAGGAAACGTTTTCCTCCACCAGCATCATGTAGTGACCTGGCCACAATCCTGCAAGAAGAATGGCTTAAAATCCCTCTGACCACTGTGCAAGACTTGTATATGTCATTCCCAAGACGAATTGACGCTGTATTGGCTAATTTGCTCATTGTCCAACCCCTGCAATTCTTACTGTGATGTGCATTTACCTGATAATGTTTTTTTTTTGGTCAAAAGTGCCTTTCAGGCTTATAGTATATGCTCACACGGCAAATTATCCAGTGTTAAATCAACACTATTAATGTTCACTTAACACTGAGAGTGTTAAATTATTACACTAACACTGTTAATTTAACACTAATAGTGTTGATTTAACACTGGTGAATTTGCTGTGCAGGCTAATGACTAGCTTCTTGACCCTCAGACTGCCATCTGGGAGCAAAACTCTCCTCAAAATCCACACTTGGACTTAGTGATCAACTTGCAGATCTATAATGCCTCAAGAGTGCTTGGCTCTGATCTATGCACTTGGCTAGCTTTCCTATAAGGCAAGAGTCCTCAGAGGTACTTGGGCAAGATGTGTACGTTTGGGACAGCTGTCCTTATTGGCCTGCGTCTGTAGGATTTTCCAACCTTGCAAAAGGCCCTCAGAATACTCTCCAGACGGACAGGGATATAGATGTAGAGATAAGCCTTGACCTGGCCTTTGCGAATGTCTCTTTGTCGGCAAGGATCTGAGCACTCTGCGCTCTCTTAAGCACTCTACTAGGAAGTCCACTAATCCAACTGATGAACTAAAAGCAACCCATTGGTGGCCCTCAGTCTCTGATCAGCTATCAGAACCCAGGCAAGAAAAGTATACTTGCAGAAATGGTAGGGATGATACAGTGTTATTTAGACTTAGCCCTAGTCTGTCACATGTGAGAGGTTTGCCGTAACAGGCTTTTTTTTCTGTCCACAGCCCTAGCCAACTGAACCGCTACCTGTGCAAGTTTTATTGCCTCGTCTGTAAAAAGAATAGGTTGATCCCGCAGATCTCTACTTCCTTGCAAGGTTTTGCCATTTTCCTGTGAATGATTGAGGTACTAGAGGAAGAGTCCACTTGCCAGGACTTTATTTCATCTCATTTATGTACCTTTATCCAAAGAAGCACTATAGCACTTATGCAGGATCAGGATTTACTGCCCTCTCTTTGCTATCCATAAAAGGTGTCATCGGCTTTATAATATACGGCTGGACTCTCAAGCAGAGATGGATGCTCAGGGATAGACAGTTAGCATTTCAATCTGGCAGTAGTGCTTGGTATTATCTAATTTAGTAGGGCCAGGTGTGACCTTCTAATATATATGTACACTATATCCAAATATTTATAAAAAATTTCTGCTACTTTGTTGTCATCATTGTACTGTAACTGTAAGTACAGTCAGTGCTTGCATAATCTTCATAGAAATGTAAAAAAAGATAATCAGACTCAAGAGCAGCCGCACTTGATCCTAAGGTAACAATACATAAATTCAAACATGGACATATAGTGGTGTATAAAGCCCCTAGCCCTCAGCATTGCCCTGTGGTGTAGTAGAACTGCATTCTATGGAGTGATTGAACAGCAGTTAACACATTTTGTATGGGTTGGAGATGTGTCGTTCCACAGGCGGTTGTTCCCCAAGAATTGTAAAATTTGACTTTTTTTGTCACATATTCTCATTCTGTAAAAACTTTTTAACATTAGGTGAGGTGTTTCAGTAATTTCAGTAATTTTTGTTCTAAAGTTTGGTTCTACCTGTGAGCCAATCAGTGCTTTGAATGCACACGAGTGGGTAATTGAGGACCATGTGGGATATGTCTATTGCGTCTAGGCTTTGGAATGCAGCTAGTATGTTGTCAGTGAAAAAACATTTCAGTGACTTGTGAACATTGTTAAATTAAAAATTAATTCATTTTTATAAATAATTATTTTTAAGTTGATATGATTTTGTATGAAGTTTATACACCTTTGCTGCACCATTGCCACCATTGCTGCTTACATTTCATAAATATTGAGCTGGAAATGTAATGTATATATAATACATATATATTTTTTTTATATCTTTCATTTTTTTTTTCTCCCATAATTTATAATTTCTTTAAACAATAAGAAATAATCCTTTGTCCTAAAACAAAAAATGTCATAAACATTAATTCATATGAACATTATATATATATATATATATATATATATATATATATATATATATATATATATATATATATATATATATATATATATATATATATATATATATACATTCATTCATTCATTATCTGTAACCACTTATCCAGTTCAGGGTTGCCGTGGGTCCGGAGCCTACCTGGAATCATTGGGCACAAGGCGGGAATACACCCTGGAGGGCAACACACACACTCACACATTCACTCACAACTACGGACACATTTCCAATCCACCAACCAACATGTGTTTTTGGACCATGGGAGGAAACCGGAGCACCCGGAGGAAACCCATGCAAACACAGGGAGAACACACCACACTCCTCACAGACAGTCACCCGGAGCAGGAATCGAACCCACAACCTCCAGGTCCCTTTTTTTCATTTTAAAATATATAAATATAAAAATATATAAGTTTAAAACATTAAATAAAATTTTCTTATACATGTAGACAATCTGTTACAGCACAAATTTCATGTTTTAAAACTAATTATGAGTAAACTTTATAAATACTTTCATGATATTTTATTCATGTTTTACCTGATAGAAACTGACAATTCCAAGTACAAAGTGATTTCTATCTGAGTTTAAACTGGTTCAAAATAAATAAACAATATATAAATAATAAACCCTCAATGCGATAGGATTTTGATATTGTAGATTTAGGGTGTCTGTCATTTTCGTGTATGAAAGACATTGTTCCATGTATACATTTTGCAATGTGCACTGCTCTGGATTCATATTATTATAATTCCATGGGGATGTAGTGCTACTGCCACTCAACTGCAATCCATGTCTCAGGTTACTGTCCGTGTTCTCCACGTGTCTGCGTTTGTTTCTTCCCACAGTCCAAACGCACATGTTGGTAGATGAACTGGCTGTGTGAAATTGCCCAGGTATGTAAGGGGGTGGGCGACTGGGTGAGTTTGCTTGAAGCTCTGCGATGGATCCCTGCCTTGTGCCCAATTACGTTTCAGACCCACCCAGATCATAATTCTTTTAATACATCATATGCATGACATATTAAGTGTTGTATGTTTAATTACGGAGCATTTAAGGGCAATTATGCAGGCATATGGCAAGTAATTTAACACACAAGTAAGACGTTTGTAAAGCTGCAAGAACAGGGCACTCAGGACATGTAACAAATATTTCTCATGATTTTCCTCAGATGCCCGATCAAGCAAGTCTAGACTTTCTTGCTATGCAAAGTAATGGGTAATGCTTTTCAAAAGATTTCAGCGCAGTCTTGTTAACAGCCACCACACAAGGAAGGAAATAGTTCAGGACTGGCGCACCTATTGAGATGTTCTCTCCTGAGGCTGCATTAAGCTCTCTATTCAAATTTGAGTTTTAGAATCCGTTGGCCGTTTGCCATATCTTGCTGATTATGTATTCATCTGTTCTGAATGTTGCTCCACTTGCATCGATTGTCCCTTCAGCCAGCCACAGTGTCTGTATCAGCGGTAATTAGAAGAAAAACGTACTGCCATTCCCTCTCTCTCTCTCTCTCTCTCTCTCTCTCTCTCTCTCTCTCTCTCTCTCTCTCTCTCTCTCTCTCTCTCTTTCTTCTCTCTCTCTCTCTTTCCTCTCTCTCTCTCTCTCTCTCTCTCTCTCTCTCTTTCTTCTTCTCTCTCTCTTTCTTCTCTCTCTCTCTCTCTCTCTCTCTCTCTCTCTCTTTCTTCTCTCTCTCTCTCTTTCCTCTCTCTCTCTCTCTCTCTCTCTCTCTCTCTTTCTTCTTCTCTCTCTCTTTCTTCTCTCTCTCTCTCTCTCTCTCTCTCTCTCTCTCTCTCTCTCTCTCTCTCTCTCTCCCTCCACCACCTCCATCTGAATACAAACATTTATGAAAGTATACAACGCCTATGAGCAACACTTTGCCAGTTTAAATGGATCGTTTGGCAAATTCTCCAAGGCTGAATTTTAAATGGAAGTGGAAGGTTACTAGGAGCGCAGCATGCAGCGCTTCTCTCGTTTGCCAGCCACGTGGCCAGATGTCCAGTGAAGCGAGTGCGAGGTGGTCTTATCAGTCCGAGCCCACCCGTGTGCTGGCCATAGCCTCTGCCAACATCCAGAGGCTCTGGCAAGACCCCATCTCCCCAATCTCCTCCTGGGTCCTGCACTCCTACTTTCACAACTGCTATGCTGCTCAGCTCCAGAATGCCTCCTGAATGCATTTTGTGGCGTATCTGATGGAGAGTTGTTCAATTTCTATTGGATTTGTGTTTTTTTTTTTTTTTTTTTTTTAACAATTGCTGTTGTCACAAAGCTGCTTTTGGGGTGAGATAACTTAAAAGGGACACTGGGCCTTTCCCAGTTCATTACGGAATGTCACTCTATGACAGTAATGCTTGCGGATATGGAGGGTATTGCTGTCAAAGAGATGGGGCTTTAATTCATTTCAATATAGCTATATTCTATAGCTACAGATAGACCCAAACTCTTAAAAATAAAGATACTACAAAGTGTTCTTGGAGGGATGCCATTGAAGAACCACTTTTGACTTGTCTGGAACCATTGGTCATAATTCAAGATATGTAGTTTTGGTAAAGCTAAATAACTAATATTCCTTGTTCAGATATGCAGATTTCCATGTGCAGAATTCAGTGTAATGTAACTTTTAAGGTACACAATTAGACACCATAGCTCTTACTGTGCCTTTGAGAGTAGATTTTCCTCGTTCCTACCTTTACAATACCTCTTTTGTTGACATTGTGTAGCAAGGAAAAACCCTTTTGTTGTCAAAGACGCCCTTTTCACCACTTTTATTTATTTATTTATTTTTTACCAAGAGTGCACCCAAAGCCTATCAGATGTTGTAGCAGACAACATGAAAGAACGAAAAGAAGGATGAAGAAAAAATAGGGAGGGGTGGAGACAGCACATAGCTTTTGCGTGAGGAAGCCGCTCTTTGTTCCTGGGTGCGGAGCGATTCATCATGATTATCTTGTCGTAGGCAGGCAATGTCACGGGCTGCGTCGGGGCTATTTATGGAGCGCCTGCCTTCGCCGCTGCCCTGGGCTTGGCAGCATCCATCCCTCTCCAGACCGGGCATAGATTCTGCATGGAGACAGCTTGGGGGCATGGCTGAGGGAAAGAGAAATGACAAGAAAAATGAGACAAAGGGAGTGAAAAGGAAAGAGTTACCAGATACCTGCAGGTGACAGCCACTGCTAAATGACCCCACCATGCAAACACAACATGCCTGGAAAGGTGGTTAGCCCAGAGGAAGACCGTTCTGTTGGATGGAGAAAGAAGCCAGTTGAAGGGGCACATACTCTAATGAAACTCAGCTGGTTTCATCTGGCTTGTGCCAGTTGAGGGAGCTTAGCATGGGGATGAGTAGGTGCATCTGCCGTCTCTTAGGATGAGTTTGATGACTATCTATATGTGTATGCATTATGAATGTCTCCTAGCAGTGAGAGTGTGCTGAACCAGGTCAGTCTCTGACCTCAATTAGGATCCTTTCAGAATCAGAAATCAAATGCAACCCTATGACTCAATCACATATGGGCTCAAGGTCACAATGCCCAGTGCCAGGAATGGGTGGTAGAAGCTTTGGACTGCTGTTTGTGATCCAGAACTAATCATCCAGCATCATTATCTGAGCTTACTAATACAGGATGCAATCATTCCTTGTGGAAATCTGAAATCTATGGAAGTCTGAAATCTTCCCAGAATAGTTGAATAGTTGAAACTATGGCCTTACACCACATATTACACAGCAGTGGAGAGTCCAGAAGATTGCCCTCTTGACCTGTATCCATCCTCAAGAGCTCTACAGCTATTTAAGGTAGGCCACATTTTTATAACTCCACATAATATAAATATTACATTTTAAAAATGATTTAAAATGATATTCAAATAACATATTTATTTAGTTACTTAAAATTAAAGGCTGTATTTTTCTGTAACATATTAAAGCAACCATGCTAAATTGAATGCTTAATTAACAGTATTGCTAGCAAACTTAAATTGGCATTACATAATGCTAGATAAGGGTGGCATGGTGGTGCAGCAGGTAGTGTCACAGTCACACAGCTCCAGGGACCTAGAGGTTGAGGGTTCGATTCCCACTCCGGGTGACTGTCTGTGAAGAGTTGGTGTGTTCTCCCCGTGTCTGCGTGGGTTTCCTCCGGGTGCTCCGGTTTCCTCCCACAGTCCAAAAACACGTTGGTAGGTGGATTGGCGACTCAAAAAATGTGTCCGTAGGTGTGAGTGAATCTGTGTGTGTGTGTCTGTGTTGCCCTGTGTCAGGGTGTTTTCCTGCCTTGCGCCCAATGATTCCAGGTAGGCTCTGGACCCACCGTGACCCTGAACTGAATAAGCGGTTACAGAAAATGAATGAATAACCCAACATCAATAATGTTAGATACCTTATTTTGCTATGAAATATTTTGGTTGCCACTGACCATGCTTTGGGTTCAATTAACAGCTCAGGGTTTTTTTATTTCTTGCTTAAGTTCTTGATGCAGCTGTTTAAGGTGGCACCAACCAGCCACTAAATAAAAGTCAACCCACCCATAAACTCCCTACTGCTGTAAATCCTGACAATAATTTCCGAACAGAAGAATATCTGTTTTACTTTGTTTGCTTTGATTTGGAGCTACTTGTCCTTAAGTTTGATATGTTGTTGATAAAACAGGACTGGATGTGAAAACTGTGCCAACCGACTCCACTCTCCCCTATTGAATCTTCCAATCAATTCTAATCATTTCTGATGACTTAAAATCAATACAGTTAAATTACAACCTTCAGATCAATGCATCCTGATGGATTGATGCCTTCCTACACCCCCATGTAGAACATACACAATTATTAGTCAATATTATTTAGTCACCACATGTATCAGTAGCGAGTTCGCCTTCAAGCAGTGGTTCTTAAACTGTGGTACGCGACACAGTAAGATGGGGCATGCAAGATGACCTTGAAAAATGTACTACTATAAATAAACATCTAATGTGTTCATGTGCAAACTGCATACTTTTTCACATTCATTTCTTAACTATGATTTAATAAAATCACAGATCACAGCTGTGTTTAAATAAATAAATAAATAATAAATAAATAAATAAATAAAGCATGGGCTCTGTATACATCCTAGTTCATTATCTCTGTAAGAGAACTTGGGACAGAATTACCCCATATTTTTTTCCAGGGAGGGAATGCGACCCCTCAGTATTTTGTGAAATCCATGTTAAGAAAGCCCAGATTCAGCTGCTTACTGGACATAAGCAAAGGCTAGGGGGAGACATGAGCATTTTGGGCTTTATTACAAAAAGGGCAATTTGGAAACGAGAAAAAAAAACGAGACCAGGCCTGAGGATTACTCCAGAGCCCAGAATCAAAATAGACAGAAAGAAAGCGAGACTTCTGTGCACAAATAGAAGAAAATGCTCTGCTGAAGGAAAACATGAACGATCATCACACCATTAGAGGCCTTAAGCACTGTTTTACACTAAAAGCGCCATGCCTCTTTCACATACTTATAAAGGTGCTTTGCAATGAGCACTTATAAGCCTTAAAACTTATAGCCTATTAAAGAGCACAGCTGATTTAATTATAAATACATATTTTATTATATAAATTATATAAATTAATATTAATATTTATATTTAATAAATTATATTAAATTAATAAATGATATGTTCTCGTAAAAACATCTTATGAAATTTCAGGCCAGACTTTACCTTGTGCCCCACACCAGAGGAAGATCCAGGGACGCACATATTACAATATTAAGATGGTACTTGCTCTAAAAGCCCCAAGTTATACTAGACAAACCGCATGGTATTCTATCACTCAAGGGAATGCAGTCCCTAATATGACGCTCTGGCCAGTGCTTGGCATTGAGCAGGAGACCGCATAGTGCATAGCATGTATGTGGACATGTTTCTTTCATGGGTCTTTCTTATCATGGGTCTCCATATGTCACGATTTCTTCTGCGTCCAGACTTGACGTTAAGCCTAAGTAAGGAGGGCAGGAGCGGTTGGAATCAGTCTTGAAAGTTTGATGAGGGCCCGCGAGGCCGTGGTGAAGATGCCTGAGCTAAATCCAGGCTCATGCCCTGAATATTGCATACAGGATCCCCTTAAAAGTGTATATCCAGCCAGTCATTAGCCATGAAGGCAAAGCAGGCCAGAGAGCTGGGCCAAGGATGCTCCTCTAGGCTGTGTGTGGGTGAGTGTACGTGTGTGTGTGTGTGTGTGTGTGTTAGAGCATAGATTTCTGGGAGTGTGGAATGAGCATGCATTAATGTATTCATTCCTCACTCTCTCTCTTCGGCTACTTCTCTCTGTGAGTTTATCATTCTCTGTGATTACCTCCTTACTCTGGATGTGCTTCGCAGTTCTCTGCTAGTCCAGCATATGTAGGTCTGCATAAGTCCATTAAGTCCATTGTTTGTCCATCCTAACATACATATATTCTAATTTATGAGCATTTTTTTAGCTCATGAATAATTATATATACCTGTATAAGGCCTTATATGGTGTATATAATGACCTTGTAATGCCTGCAATTATCTCTCATTCACTCACATTTTAAACCATTGTCCACTAATTTTCATGCTTGTTTTCTGACCATTATCTGCATGTATATGAGCAGTGTGCGAAATACCCACTTGTAATTGGGGGGCAAATGGGTTACTATTTATATACTATTACAAAATATACATTTACATAACAATTCAGATTGCTACATTAAAGCACATCATACACATATCATACTCAAACTTCAAACAAAAACAATGCCACCGCCTCAGCATCACACCTAAGAACCACAGTCCATGAGGCATGTGCTATATTTGTGTTAACAGTAAAACAAAACATAAAAGCCATGCTAAAGCAGCTCACAGGGAGGAACATCCAGCAGAGCAAACAGGTGCAAGATAACTGACCAATTTGCTGCAGCGCCGCCCTGTGACCAAAACAGTGCTGCTGCTCTGGTTAGAACTTCTTCATTTGGAAGGCAAAACAGGCTACTGATTGTTTTATTATTATTATTATTATTATTATTATTATTATTATTAGGTGTTGGTTTTTGTTGCAAACTCAGTAGGGTTAACAAATACCATGGCATATAATGTTCTTTAAATTTGTTTTTAAAGAACTCACAAAAAACGCATTTGTGGCTTTTCAGGGGTTAATTAGAGGTTAATTAGGGGTCCTTGCACCCCCCAGGATCCCACACACCAACCCCTATTTTGCATGTTGCATTTGTGATAATTGTGCTTTGAAGTGTTTTTAACAAAAAAAAAAAGAGATTTTTAAACTATTTTCCAGAGCTCTTCTTTTGTATTGTAGTGTACTGGGTTAAATTTGGCTTATGTCATGTCTAAAGCCCTGCTGGGATTGTATGGGTGTGGGAGGCATTTATAATGAAACTATTGTTTCACTGTAATCAAACTACATTCAAATTACTATAGTTCAAATTAGTTTCCCAAAGTCACCTGCAGTTTTGTCTAGCCTCACCTGGCTTACATTTTTTACTCTAGAAGCAACACACAGGTTTGCCCACCACTTCTGGGATTATTACAGCCAGAAACAACACTTCTTTCTGCTATCGTTTGTTGCTCTGGGACAGTGTGAAACACAGATCAAAAGGCTTTCAAAAGGCTGTCACTAGCAGAATGTTTTTACAGATGCTCAGTTTTTTAATATATTGCCACTGTCCAAATTTTTTTAAGTTTACTACATCATTTGAATATAGCAGTTGTCCTTCAGATTATGTGAAAATTTCATGATGACTGAACCAATAGAAACGCTTTTTACATTGACTTACAATGAAAGTTAAGAAGGTATTTTCCCACTTGTGTAACGTTACTATTTGGAAAGATACATATTTTTAATTGGACAGCTATGATATATTGAACAAGGGTAAATGCCAATTCGGTGGCATATTTTGAGGACATTGAAACTTAAAAACAAATGGAGAGTAGCTTTAAAACTGCCCCGCAATGGTCACTATTCATTGATTTGCATCATTGACACATTGCTTTTCATTGAATTCAGCACCTATTCCAATGTCACCTTTAATTTTGCCAACCCTGATCTACAGGAGGGGAACGAGAGTAAAACAATTGACTTACAAATACGGACAGCACCGACTCTTGTATTCATCTCTCCAATTCAGCCTCTGATTCAATGACATATGAGCACTTGAAAAGGTTCTGCTCCGCTATAAATCTCTGCTCGCCTTTGGCCCAAACGGGAAAGGGAAATTAATTAACATTAATATTTATAGCCTTGTGACAGCTCTTCCTCCCTGCAAGGACTGGAGTCCCCTTCATGCTTCTACTGTGAGTCTAGATCAGAGGAGGTGGAGATGGAAAAGGCTGGCATTGTGTCTACGTAGGTGTCATTTGGTCGCTTGAGCATATTTTAGTTTAAATGCTTCATAGTTTTGAAGCAGTGTTTTGACATGTATGGTGATTAAATATTCTGTATATATTTTATAAATGCATTTAGATAGAGCAGTGTGTTTATAAATAGACCAATTGTAAAGTTTGAACTAAAATGCAGCCTACCTTTACAGCTGCCTACTGAGGCACAGACTTTATCATCGGCTGGTTATTAGCTAGACTCTTGCAAGATTGGAGTAGTCACTTCTGTGGTCTGATCTTTAAACCTCCAGTCCACCATTAGCAGCATATGATTCAGCAGTGGGCCTTAAGCCTTGGATACACTACATGACTTTTAAAGTTAGGGCAGGTTATAGTTAGGCTGAGTACAACTTTTTTTTTTTTTTTTGCCTATTTCTATGGAGACTAGAAAAACTACACAACCCCAAAACTCCTGAACCAAACATGTGACTTGCGTTTCACAGATAAACACGAACATACAACTTGATCCACAATGAAAACACACATAAAAACATATTTGGGTTGTGGATGTGAAGACGTGGTCATTGCGGTCTCCACACACTGCAGAGGGGGTGGAGATTCAAAGAATAGCACATACTTGAAGCTACACTCCACCTTAAATGATTCAGAAACAATAGCGCTAGCTGTAGCGCACTCCACAGTGCTGTTTCATTTAAGGTTGAATGGAAAATTTGAATAAAGTAGGAATAAATGCTGTAATGGCTTGTTGTAATGGCCCACTGTGTTTTTTCTCTTGCTGGTAATGCTGGTAATTTGGGGACATATGCATTTAGCACTATGTAATGTCTTGTAGTTTTCCATAGTTTTACCATTTATTTCGTTCTCCACTGCACATGCCTGTGTTTACTTTCTGTTTTCTGTTCTATTTACTTTCTGTTGGCTGCTGATAGGACTTGTTCAGACTTGAGTTGCTGAAGACTTTACACTACACCATTACGTTCAAAGTCAGGTGAGAAAAAAAATCAAACATTTGATATGTAGTGACTGGCCTGAAACGCAGCCCCTCACATATTACACAACTTTCCCTCTGACTAACAACTGCGGCTGCACCAGAATCTGCAGACTACAGCCAATTAGCACAGACTCGGCCCAACTGGAAATCAGGTTAAAAGTCCTGTAATGTAACCACAACTTTAGAGTGAAATGCAGCCTACATATACAGTTGCCTATATAGCATATAGGGAGCAATGTTGTTCACTAGGTATTAAGACACACCCCTTCCCTTTCTGGACCCTGTACTTTTCTGGACATTTGCTATATTAGAGAGCAATGTGTGGCAGTGTGCTGTTTTTTTGTCAATGCATTTTACCTTGGTTTTAGCCCCCCCCACCCCACCCTACACCTACCCCACCCTACACCTACCCCAACCCAAGCGCAATTTGTCCCTGGACGCCTCCCACCTTGCCTTGACTTTGACCACTGCGTCCATTAATTACGAGTCCCGCACTACAATCAGCGTCTACATCAGCACTTACATAAAAGGACAAACCCGGGAGATAAACAACAGAGCGTGGGTCCGCTTCCACAGTGGGTCAGACACTCATTTACAAAACATCTAAAGCATCTCATTAGCACAGGAGTACTTTGCTCCAGGTGGGCACGGGAAAGCAATGATTTAATCCATTAAGAAGAGTACAAATGGATCAGGACACTCATTATCAACTTAACCTTTATCCAGGCTGAGCGTGTGAGAGCAAAACTCAAATGGTGGAAGTGCTGCGTTGTGAAGGCATACGAGTATTATCTCACCTCACTCAGGTGGCAGGTTGATATTATAAGGTCATCATGTTAAAAGCAGAGCACTGTTCAGCTACCACGTTACCATAGGGCAGCTGTAAATCAGACGACATGCTTCTTTTTAGTCTGATATTTGTCCCACCCCTGTCTCGACTCTTCTAGGAAGTCTTTACACTACAGTGACAGTTCACTACCAATCCAAGGTCAAGGCTAAACTTGGATTTGTTCAGATACCGTTCATCCTTCACTCATGCAATCTCAGTCAATTACCATCCTATCTGCAAAATATGATACAACCAGTGCCTGCGACATATAACACCATGACCCTGGAACAAATTCAACTTTTGGCTACATTTCAACAAACCTTCATGTCAGTCTCACTTTTCAAGAATTAAACCAGAAATGTTATTGCTGATACATGTACCAATTTTTCTGCTATTTTGAATTTGTAAAATTTGTTTAAGCCTTCATAAATGTGGTTATAACTTTCTAACTTTGTAATGATGCTTTGTAAGCATACAAGCTTAATTAATATCTCATAATGACTTCTAAAATTAACTATATTAAAATATGTCATAATAAATAATAAATAAGTCTCACTTTTCATGATAAAGCCTTTTAAATGGATAATGACCTGTGCATAATTATACAATGCCTATAATTTGTATTAAAAATTATAAGCAGATTGCAAATGATTAAAATGCCATGCCTGTGTGCTTCAAATAGAGTGATTGATGGTTTATATTATTAAATATTATTTTAAAAAATGAGGATTAAATATACTTGAAGTGCTCAGTGATGTCATTTTAACATGTTTAAAATGTGTTTAAATTTTTTAATACATGTTATATGTGATTTATAATTATACACAGGTAATTATCAATTTCAAATGTTTTATAATAAGAAGTAACATTTGTATAACTCTTTATAAGTAAAAAAAAATGTAGCTATTTATAGGAGCATTATAAGGCATTACTGGAGCTTAGAAATATACTTACAAAGCACAATTACTGGATTACAAAGAGTTATAACTGCACTTATAAAGGTTTATTAATATAGGCTTCATAGAAAGTGTTACCATTATTTTGTGACATGCCTAGCTGAACCTACACCATAAGCAATGCATAGGTCCCACATAGATGTGAGCCCTATGCCTTAGCTAGATATGCATCTCCCCAGAAATGTAACTAAGCATCACAAACTATGTATACCAATTTAGAACAATATATCAGAACAATATGAACTCTTCTTCTTCACACATTTTTTAATTCTTTCCTGGCACCACATGTTAACTCAGCACTGTTCCAAATAGCACCCTACTCCCTACAGAGTGCACTTCACAGAATATAAAACTAGTACTACAACACTATATTTTGTACTACGTATAGGTTCGTATAGGCTAATTAAAGGTCTTTTGTAAAAATACAGATGGGTGACTGGGTGAGTGTGTGATGCCCTGCAACGGTTTGGAACCCTCTCTGTATGCCCCCTACTTTTTCATCTAAAATGACAGGGGTTGATGTCGACAGTGGTTTGCACAAGCTGGCATTAGTCAGTTCACAAGTCCCTGTCATTGAAAACAAGCTTACCCCCATCTCATGAGGCCTTCTAAAAGGGCTAAAAAGGGGCATGTGGGATTGCAATTTGGGGTTTGGAGGTTGGGGAGGGGCTCAGGGAACACAGTTGGTGTGTTCTTATCATGAGACACAATTCCTCAAACCCACGGCTTTTCATCCTCTGAGCTTCAAACGCAAGCTTGATCAAAATCTACAGTTAACTGGAGCTTCAAATGGAAATATAAACAGTGCACTGTCATTCAATTTCCATTTGAAATGCAGCGTGAGGAATCTCCGGCTGGGGGCTAATGTGCCTGTGGGGGGAGAAAGAGAGAGAGAGAGAGAAAGAAAGAGATAGAGATAGATAGATAGAGAGAGAGAGAGAGAGAGAGAGAGAGAGAGAGAGAGAATGAAGAAAACCCATACAACATTCTTCCCTCGCAATAACTCGACTTTCCCATTCTCCTCGCTTTTTTTCGCATCATTGAAAGCTGAACCATGCCACTTACTACCATTTCACACCTACAGAATTGTGGGTAATAATGCAGACCCTCTGCTGCCATCCACTGAAGTCCAAACCCCTATTAAACTGCATTCAAGCATGATTTTTACCTGCAGTTTCCTTTCTCTGCCACTACTTCCCTGAGGAAAGGGAAAATGTTTCCTTGTGGACCCATTGTTGTAGGATCTTTACTCTGTTCACTACATTTCAGGTGATTTTTTTAAAGGATGCCAGTGTCTCTTGTTATACTTTGGCATGTGTTTGAAGGACAGTATCAGGTGAGCACTAAATAATATCAAGCGTGTACCAGCTACTATTTGTTGAACTGGATTTTAGGACATTGCTATAAAAGTTAATAACATTAAAATACCTCATCTTACTTAGTGCAAGTTTAATGAATAGGGGCCAAGGTTTGTAGTTTAAGTTATCAATACACTGTAAAAAAAAATAAATAAAATAAAATAAAATAATAATTTTATGTTAAAAAAACAAAAAACAGAAAAAGCCTGAAAATCACAAGAAATATGGAGCCATTAATCATGCTGGGAGCTCGCCCATAAGTCCTTGCCCACTTGTATCACCCGTAATGGTTTGGTTTGTGTGTTTAGCAGTGCAAAATGTATATATCTATACATCTATATATATATCTATAAATGTCTGTATTTATGATATTTCACTGTTACAGAAACAGTATTTAAACCTTTTAGTGTTCACTGTCTTTTATGTTCATGGTTCAGCAGTTTTTTATAAAGATGAATTTTGGCAAGTGCATATTTTTAGAACAATGCAAAACAGAAAATAACTTGTATTTTTTAAAATAGGTCCAAGTGATATCTGTTTATTACATTCCACATTCTGTGATAACTTTCTTGAAATTCAGTTGTGCAAGTTTAATAAGCTCGGGTTTTAAGAGCTTATTTTTTACCCTTGATTTATTTTTCTCCACATATTCAAAGCAAAGCGTGAGAAATTACGGAGAGGTTGATTTTGCACACCATCTTGAACGAAGCGGCCTAGATTTCCAACAGATCATTTTAGCAAAATTTGGTAATAGCCAATTTGTTGCATGAGCGTTTGAGCTCTAAAAGCTTGTACGTATCGGAGGTGATTATTGTGATAGCCATCATTTTCACAACAGAGCCATTAATGGCAACCTGTTTACTTTAATGCTGAGGGGGAAAAGCTGAAGGCAGCTTTCAGATAAATAGACTGTTATCAGTCTCTCTCTCTCTCTCTCTCTCTCTCTCTCTCTCTCTCTCTCTCTCTCTCTCTCTCTCTTTCTTTCACTAATGTATCTTTCATTCTTACTTCTTTCCCCCATCTCATCCCTCTCTCCCTTCTTCCAGTAGGGCTGTGAACACATCTATTATTACTATTGAGTTATCACCACGTACTATGTTGTATATTGACTGAACACCAGATACTGTCAGGATGGTTCCAGATAACACTGTGTGAGTGCTGGATACCATCACACAAGTAACTGGTAATAGAGAGTGAGCACCATATAAGTAAAAGATACTTAAAATCAAGTACAAGATACATAAAATGGGAACCAGACACTATGAGAAGAGTACCATAGGACCCAGAATATAGTGTATTGTGAAATTAATGGTAGCCATAGTAACACTGCTTTAGTTATCCCTAAAGGGGTGTGTTCGAAATAATCAGTGTCCTATTCATTATATTGTACACTACGTAGTGAGGAATATAGGGAAGAGAGCAAGGGAACATGCCTCAGGGCTGAAAAGCATGTCGAATTGTGCCAAGCCCAGTCAAATAGGCACCATACAATTGCCATTAATCTCTCTCTCTCTCTCTCTCTCTCTCTCTCTCTCTCTCTCTCTCTCTCTCTCTCTCTCTCTCCCTATCTCGCTCTTCTGTTCTGACCACATTTCTATTGTCACTTGACTGAGCAAAATGATTTCTTGTAGCAGGGCACTCAGCTGGATGCCAGTGGTTGGTCATCTGAGAGTAAGGGTAATTTCCTTATGTCTTGGTGTTATAGTCACAAGTAAAATATGTGGGTTTTAGAATCAGCAGAATCCAGCCTTCAGTTTTGGCCAGAATTTCTGTGACCCCTGTGGCCAGCCAGGTGGGGGCAGAAAGTATGCTGGGATCGAGCTAATACCAAGAAAAACATCTGGAACCCACAGAACATATATATATATATATATATATATATATATATATATATATATATATATATATATATATATATATATGTGTGTGTGTGTGTGTGTGTGTGTGTGTGACTCCCTTTGAGAAAGAGGAAATGAGATAAGTCAAAAGCAGAACGGACTGGATGCTTTGCTAGTTGTGGGGATGGTGTAGTAGGGGTATAGTGGACAGGACAGTGGAGTTTAATTTTATTTTTCCATTTGCTTGTGACCCTGGAGTGCTACGAGCAGCTTCTGAGCCATTGTTCCTCCCTGTTTCTCAGGCGGCTTTCCAGTGCCTCCTTTTTGGACCACTTGGGACTGCCGCTCTTACATTAACTCCACAAACATGCTGCCAGCAGCCTTGCACAAATTGAATTGTATTTTTTTTGCCTCCTTCTTTATCTCTTTAGAGAAAGAACAGGAGGGAAATGACCAAACATACCAAGTGCGAGAGTTTGTGCAGCCGCAGTAGCCTTTACGGTCAGGGCCAATTGACTTTCCATGGGTCTTTCCACTATTTCCCCAAGGCACCACAATGATCTTCTCTTTATCTTTATGTTTATTTATACTATTTAATAATATGTATTATTATTATACTGGGGGCAGCACGGTGGCGCAGCAGGTAGTGTCGCAGTCACACAGTTCCAGGGACCTGGAGGTTGTGGGTTTGATTCCCACTCCTGGTCACTGTTTGTGAGGAGTTGGTGTGTTCTCCCCGTGTCTGCGTAGGTTTCCTCCGGTGCTCCGGTTTCCTCCCACAGTCCAAAAACACACGTTGGTAGGTAGATTGGCGACTCAAAAGTGTCCGTAGGTGTGAGTGAATGTGTGTGTGTGTCTGTGTTGCCCTTTGAAGGACTGGCGCCCCCTTCAGGCTGTATTCCTGCCTTGCGCCCAATGATTCCAGGTAGGCTCTGGACCCACCGTGACCCTGAATTGGATAAGCAGTTACAGATAATGAATGAATGAATGAATTCATTCTGACCAAATCTCTTCTGGTATTGCTCCGCAAAATTCATGTAACCTAGCAATGATGCCAGCACTTACAAGACAGCGGTGGAGTGCCTGGATTTTTCAACCAACAAAGAAAAGGAATACTGTACCTCTGTGTGATTTCTTTGACTGTGCTTTACTCAAGTCTCATTCACAAGTTCAGCAGAACACCTCTGGAAGTATAATCTAAATTACTCGTTTTTAACTTAAACAGAGAGAATTGTTCATTCATTATCTGAATTTGCTGTAAATAAAAGTTAAATCATGACATTTTATTGACTTGGTGCTTTAATCTCTGATTTTGGCGCTCTCCTGACCCTAAACCTAACCCTGAATAACGCAGTCTTGTGTCCAAATAAATCTGGTGTAAACTTGGACTGATTCACTGGAGAGAATCAAGGTTCAAAAATCCGGAACAGAACCAGTTCATTGAAAAGTGCAAAAAAGGAATGTGTAACGGAGTGGAAGTATTTAACCTCACAGAAGGTTGATAAAAAAAAACAAATAATTTGAGTTTATGAGTTAGTGTTTCTGAATTTACATCTACAAGCTGGACCAATGAGGTACACAGTGGACAGTGAGTAGACACAGTGTTTAAAAACTCAAGCAGCTCTGCAGTGCCTGATCCACTCATACCAGGACAACACACACTAACACACCACCACCGCGACAGTGTTACTGTAGTGCAGGGAATTATCCACCACCCAAATCATACCTGGTCTTTAGTGGTCCTATGGGGGGCTTGACCATTGAAGATCAGGGTGAATCTGGACAAGCAAATGTATGCAGAACAACAAATTGACTACAATTTGTAATTGTATAACTACAAAGTGCTCCTGATCAGTGGAGCTGAGAGAATAAATAGTAAATGTAGAAACAAGGAGGTGGTCATAATGTTATAGTCGATCAATTTAAGTGTAACTATAATTAACCCTGGTATTGGTTTTAGGGGTGGTTCCTTTAATTTCTGACCAATTGCTGACTGCAAGCATCCCTCTGGGGCATATTGTGGATAGGAAAACCTATCTACAATGAGTACAGAAATGTGTCATTTGTCATTGGTCACAGCAAGCTTCAAGCATTCAGAGCACTCTGGGTTCAGGTGAGGTAGATATGACCGTTGTAGCCCAAAGGCAAGGTCTGTCAGAAGCTGTCAGAAATCTGAGTTCAGCCCTCTCCACTTCAACTCCATTCATGACTGGCTATAGTAACAAGGCCAGGGGAGCAGATGTAATAATTCAAGGGGTATGATTCAGCCATTGTAACTTAATTGAGCCACCGGCGACACTCATCACATCCTTTCTTGAATCTTAACCAGACCTGACATCCCATTTTTGAGATATTGTTGAGAGTCTGGCGACAAGATTGAATCATAGAGGGTGTTAAGTAGTGATGCATGAAATAATTCAGGGCATAACTTGACAGAAAACATACACTTAATATTAAAGTAGATTCTTACTTAAGTTTGCCATTCTGCCTTAGATGGTAGATCAGTTATATCAAAGTTCCATCACAATTTTCATGGTGCAGCACTTACCTTTAACAGTGCAGTAGTTATATATCTAGAGATATTACAGCAGTGATATTTTATTTTTATATCAGAATTTTCCATCTACCTTAAATGGTTCAGCAATTGCATCCACAAACTAGTCCACCTAACATTTTGCAGCATTTACAATTTGGTTACTGATTTGATTCCTGTTTTATTTTAATTTTCCATTCCACATTAAATGCTGCAACAATTATATTCAGACACTTTTCTATTTTACATGGCCTAGTCTGCTGCCTGAATAGGAATATGTACTGACCAGACTCCAGTTTTTCACTACACATAACTCCAGGTCTTAGGTCAACTCACTCCATTCTTTCGTTACCCTAAGCTACACTGGATGTTCCATGTTGGAGGGGAACGCGTTGCCCGGTGGCAATAAATTGTACAGAAGGCATCTGCGCCAAGGTCAAGCAGATGAAGGAAAGGATCAGGAGTTGGCAAGTGACACCAGGGCCTACTGGCGGACGTCAGCAGACATTGTGTAACTGATGTGGAGAGGCCATCCCAAAAAAGAGCGCCCTGAAATGTCCAAGGTTTAGCTGTCCATCAGCTTGAGGGGTCTGTCAGCTGGACACACAGGAGCCAGCTGTGTTGGACAACAGGTGATTAAAGTGTCAAAGCTACTGACAGGAGGACAGTGGAGAGGGGGGGGGGCTCCAGCTTCCAGCAGGTCACCTACTGGAACACTGAGATTTTGAAGCATAAATCATCCCCTACCTCCACCCCCACATCTCCTTTACTTAGTCTTCTCTTAATTTTATGGAGACTTGTAATATTAATCATAACTTTTACTAGCACAACCTTAATCCTAGTCCTTCCACTACCTTTAAACCTAACCATAACGTCTACAAACCCAACCCTAACCCTTCCACTAAACCTTACACAAACCTTAGTTCTTCCACTAATCCTAACTCTAACCCTGAGTACTACTAGCCTAATTCTAAACCTGACCCTAACATGTGGTGTGTTTTCCCTGTTTCTGTGAAGGTTTCCTCCAGTGCTGTTATTTGTTCTAGTTTTGAAAATAGTAAAAATAATCAACTCCGGATCCTACAATTGGTGTTGAGAACTGCTCAGGGACTTGTCATTGTTGATCAATTCAAATAGAGACAAGCTTTATGATGTGCATCAGAGCCTCATCCATAAGCCATCAGGAGAAATAAGAAAATGTCAGTAATAACATAATGTTTGTTCTTTTCCAAATTTTCTCAGTTCCTTTATTTATTCTGCCAGCCGAATCATGGACAGGTATAACCATAAGCGTCTCTTTCATAATATGCATGTCATTGTCCCTGTAGTTTGGCTTGTTTTTTTTCCCAGTTATTGTTGTTGACTGCTGAGTTTCATGGTCAAGTAAGACTATGAAATATCAAATCCTCTCCAAATGTGAGCGAAATTGAGCTTGAGCCTGCACAAATCTTTTCAAGAGCAATTCCTTTGGGTGACATGACATTTTTTTCACACCACTCTTTCTTCCTTACCACATTCTACCTTAGACCACTTACCCATATATTTCTTATCCCCCTTATATTGGGGAAACACTGTGCAGGTATTTTCCCCTCCACATCATCCCCCCCCTCCTTATAGGAATACACTTGCCATCCATCTTGGTATTACTTCCACTCATTACATTCGAATCGGGGGAGCCCTACAACCTAGAACTCAATGACACAGAAGTGTTTTAGAATTGTGTTTGAAAAACTCTGACCACTACTCCACTATCAGATTTGCATTTATATCCCAGTGTTTGTCTAGTTCTACCCACTATTCATGAAATAGATGATGAGTGGGCTTTTTTCTTTTACTAAAGGGGGCACTACTAATAAATATTCACTACGCTTATAATGATTGAGGTTTTCTTATTCATTTTAAAATCAGTGACTAATTTCCGCTCTTATAATGACTCTGTCTTACATTATGCCTCTTGGAGGTGAGAATTTGGTGGATGACATACTTCACAATCACACTTCACATGCTCCACTATATTGATTTTCTGTCGTTGCTGATGAAGCTATACGAGGTATTCAAGCGCCATAATTGTTCATCACAGAAGGATTAGCATGTTAGTGAAACTGCAAACAAAAGCAACAGCTACAATCAGTCCAAATAGATTTGGTTCACAGAGGCACTGATGCATTCCATTCTCTGCCTTGTTCTCCCGACATATTCCATCTGTCCATAAATTAGCTACAAAATATACACTCCTTAAAAACCTTTCTTCAGGGCTTCTTTAGTAAACACAATGGTGCGGTTTGGAGCCACATTTAAGGGTTCTACAGGTTGTTGGAGAATGGGTTACATATGGTTCTATAGAGCAACATTTTTAAAATAGATCTGTACAACATTAAAAAAGGGTTCTGTTATTGTAACAAGCTGAGCATTGTAACAATAGAAGTGTTAAAGGCTGCTACGAAGAATGAATGAATGAATGAATGAATGAATGAATGTTATTGCCCTGAGAATGTAAGCCCTAATTATGAATCATGCATTAGTAAGTCATAAACCCTTATCTAACAATGATCAAGTCACACCTTTACTACACATGAAACAATCTTCAGGGACTGCCACAGAAAAAGGCTCCATCACCTTTTGATCTCAGCCAAGAGCAAGAAACCTTTAAAAGCAGCTGATCTGAGATCTCAGCACTCTGGAAGTGGAGTGTGGTGTAAAGGAGGTCTTAAATGTAGCTTGGAGGTATGACATGAAGAGATTTAAAAACAAATAATAAGCCTTAAAAACTGTATTCTGTACCTAAGTTGTAACCAGTGCAGGGAGGCTAGAACAAGAAGGAATATTTTCTCACTACAAAGCAGAGCTGTAGCAGTTTGGACCAGCTGTGGATGAAACAGAGTTCACAGACCATGTCCGAAGAAAAGGGAATTAGGGCAGTCGATACATGAGGACATGTGCAGGGGGCAACAATCCCCACCTCAGGATACTGTCAGTGAGGAGTGTGGTGTTTTCACTCTGTGTTTGTGTTTGTTTCCTCTGACTGCTCCAGTTTCCTCCCACAGTAAGTCTTGGTAGTGTATGAATTTGATCATAGATGTGAGTGGTTGCATGAGTGTGTGATGCTCTGTGATCAGGTTATGTTCCGGCCTTACAGCCAGTGAGTCTGGGTAGGCTCTCTATCTACCACAACCCTGAACTGGATAAGCAGTTAATGTATTCATTTATGCTTCTGCGGTGATTCAACACATGTTTGTTCAAGTGTCTGTTCTATTCTACACCATCATGCCTTCCTCAACCCATGTGTTCACGATGTGTTATAGTAGTATTTCTGTGAAGTGCACTGTGTAGGGTGTAGGACGCTATTTTGAACAGATAATTGTCTATAGGTTTTGGCCAAAAATAATCAGAGGCAATGCTGGTGTTTTTTTACTTGGAACCTATGACATGTTTATGCCATAAAAGCATTAACTGGCCTGTACTAAAGAATGAATGAATGAATGAATGAATGAATGAATGAATTAACTGGCTAAATACATATATGGTGGAAACCATAAAATAAGATCTTAGATTTGAAGTGAACACTGGCTCTGTTACAAATCCCTGATTATCCCCTTAAACATCCAGCAATCTTCATCCACTTAGCATTGGGACAGTGAGATAATCCTGATGGTGAGCTTCCACTCACTCAGACTATGGTCCATCCCACCAGTGATTCACCCATGGAGACGCACATTTCATATTCTTTCTCTCATGGTAGAAATGTGTATTTTGACAGTCTGTATGGTTTTTAATTTGATTTTCCTTCCCTGGGCTATCAAGTTTAGAAGACAAAACAGAACTCTGGGAGGGAAAACAAGCCGCCAGATTAGACACAACCCTTTTTCCATTCTCCTGCTTTCGCTTTTCACAGATCCTGTTAGGTTTTCTTTTTTTACCCCACTTAGGAAATGCTTTGGACGTTATGCTGTCAGACGAAGACCTTCCTTGATGTAATCCCATTAAAAGGCAGTCATATCTCAGCATCCTGTTTATGTTTTCTCACTGTCAGCCCATATCCTCTTCCTGTGTATAACTAACAGTCCACTCTTGCATGACGCTATTATTATGGCTTCCTGTCTTGGAAGCTGCTTGTTTGTTGTTGGTGAAGCGTTACTCTTTGATAGTTCCCTAGACTTATCATTTTTTTCTCTTTACTCTTTAAATTTTGGAAAGTCAAATACTGGTGTTGGCTGATTAGTCCTCATCCCAAAGGTTCATGCAGAAAATGCCCAATACTTTGGGCTTTGCAGGTGACTTGAACATCATGTACAGTTGCTCCAGGGTTTTCCTTTGTGTTGCATGTTTTTAAATCTAATCTAATTGGTGCAAACTATTTTATGCACTCCGAATCTAGGTGTTCAGACATTATATATCAATATGTTGCTAACAGGTTTTGGGAATACCAAGCCAGTAGCATACTGTTTCTCAGCTATAGTTTGATGTTCTAACTAATAATGTTCTATATTTCTTTGATTAATGTGTATGTAAATGATATAAAGGATGAATTTTTGAGCATGTGTGTGTGTGTAAGGGTGTGTTAATGATGTAATGAGGCATGTTTTAATATGTTATACTTGAGGTAATGCCCTCCAGCATTTTTTTCCCAAATTCATATGAAAGAAACATCACCTCTTGAGTTATTCATTTACCCAATTTAAATTTTATAACTTAGTTTGTGTGTCATTTTAAGCCATACATATTATTTAGGAATTATGCACCCTTAAAACCTTTCTTATCACCAAAAGACAATGTCATTTATAGAGAAGTATGTCCAAATGCTAGATTTCTTACTGTTTAACCAGTGTCCAAAGAAATGTTTCCCAATAAAAATGGCATATGTCATGGGCAATCATACGAGTAAAAAGACACTATGCCCAATGCCTAGTTTCAGAAAGAGGGGTATGAAGATCACAAAATTAGGCTGTGCAGCAATGGAATGTTGCAGCACCATCCAACAGTTGCAGCACTGTTTGAGGCTGAATGCAGTCAAATCCTTACAGGAATGTTCCAGAATCTAATCTAAAGCCTTCCCAGAAGAACTGATGTTATTACTGCCCCAAGGGGAACAAACTGCCTGCTAATAGCATTGATTTCAGAACAAACGTTGGGCAAATGGGTTGGCTATATAGTGTTGCAGACAGCCCTCGTCGATACAGCCATTCTTTCTCATGGGCAGACCATTCTTTGCATACATGAGAAAGGATGAGAAGCAAAAGCTGATTCATCTTTCAAACGGTAGGCTGCAAGATAAATGAGCAGAAGTTTTCAGACCCTTTCGTTGTGTGTGAGTTCTGTGGAGAAGCTGTAGCAAGTGAGTAATTGGGTGAAATGAGTGCCCCTTAACAGCACTTCTTCATTTGTTCTCCTGGCCTTGCCTCGGTCACAGATAACGGAGCATCTCTCAAACTGGGCCATCCATCCAAACTGATCGTAAACATGTCCCACTGCCAACGACTAATGTCAAAAATGGTCGTCTCATTTAATGGAGAGATGCTTTATTTTCTAGTTGGGGAGGAGGGGGAAAAATGCACACAAAGGGAAAGAGGAGAACGCATTAGTAAGATTGCAAAAGAGAGAGAGAGAACATATATCATTTCTACAAATTTTCAATAATAAAATAAAAAGCGGTCTGTTGCATGAATAAATTATCCCCGCTGTGCAATAAAAAATGTAACATTTACAAACATAATGGAATTACTTGTCTCCAGATGTGGTTAAGGCTCCTCTGAATTAGATTGGAGCCAGACTCGTACTTATTTTGCCTTACATCCTTTTATCATTTACTGAGTGGAATAATACCTCTCCTCAGTTTAAGGCTTCCGATTATATATTCATTCATTCATCATCTCAAACCACTTCACCCTGATCAGGGTCATGGTGGGTATTACCTGAAATCACTGGAGCACACTCAGACAGGTCATCACATACTCAGTCAGTCATTCCTAAATACATACATGTCTCTTTTGGATTGTGGGAGGAGACCAGAGCACCAGGAAGAACCCCAAGCTGACAAAAGGAGAACACAGCAAACTCCTAGCAGACAGATGCAGAGGATGAATCCAAGGAGTTTTGTGGCAGTGACATTACCTGCACTATTAAAATGTCACTTTGGGTTTTTTTGTATTTTGTCCAAACTGAACCCACAAGGTTGTCAGACACTGATCTAACAACTTGTGTTGACACCATTCAGCCTGACAGATGTTTCACATGTTAGGGTGTTTGGGATTAACTTTTGTCTACAATCTTCAAGCTACAAAATCTACACAAGCCTCTTCAAAGAGATACCAAGGGTTTGGCATATTGCTAGCGCAATAATTTCATTAAAAAACATTTTTTTTTGTTACTCAATTCTGCTTACCAGATGGTCAAAGATGGTGGATCGTTTGAGGAAGGTCAGATCAGACCAGACTGGATCCAGCAGGTTGCCAGTGTGTATTTTCATATTTCTGTCCAATGGATGGTCCACGTTGTTGGAGGTTCTAAACAGCCACTTGTCTGGAAATCTACAAAGCTTCCTATTTGGCAATCACTTTTCCACGCCCAACCTTTTAATCCAAAGGGATGTATGTTACCGTCGTAATTCCAGGACGCCATAAGGCATGAGAAAGACTATAATTTTCCCCTCGCTGAGTGGATCACTTCAACACCCACTCAGACATCTATCCCTCAGAATGGACTCTGATGTCCATGAATATCAAAGAGCGTTCACATTTGGCCTGAAGTGGCATTGCATATTTATAGCTCCCATAGCTTTATATGTCCGTCCGTGAGGAGAAACAATCAAACATGCAGCGTCAACAGCAGGCAGCAACCAAGATGGTGAATAGCAACCTCTGTGTTTCTCTCCCACTCTTTCTCATCCTTCTCCATCTTTTGCCGTCTTTCTCTCACATGAATAGAGATGGTAGTACATTTCATCAGCCGAGCTGAGCACAAGCTCAAAGGAGTTTCGTTGTCTGCTGCGACCCCTGCAAGATCACTCGCTTCTGAAACGTATATATATATATATATATATATATATATATATATATATATATATATATATATATATATATATATATATATATGGACCTATGAAGCCAAAGCACTTTAGGTCTAAGGATTTCAGTTAACCTACAGTATCACTACTAGCCCTACAACTACAGCCTGGTGGCGTTATAGCTTTTTTTTTTATCTTAAAAACAAAGGCTTAATATGTGATTCATTCACACACCAGAGGATGACAAAAGATAAGGGCAAAGGGGAGATAAAAGACCACATCTCATAGCAACTGCCACAGCTCCAGTATCCACAGTAGTAATCTGAGCTTGCATGTTCTGTATAAATACTCACAAAGGAATGAGTTCTTATTTGATGCTAGAAGTTGTCTGTACACAATTCCAAATAATTGTGAATCCAATTTTGTTTGTATTAAAACAGCAACTGAACAAATACAATATTTTTAACCTCGTTGACTTCATCAGTAGGGCTGCACATTGTCTCCTCAGGATGTGCTGCCACATAGGTTCAAGATCTTAGTGTCCTTGGTTACAATCAGGTATGTTCCTCAGGAGACTAGCTGAGTGTGCTATGGAATCATGTCCAGGGTCTGTGCCAGCCAAATGTTTCAGGGTAGGCTCCTGAACAACCACAACTTCTATCAGGGTGAAGCAGTTAGAAGATGAAGAAACAAATGCATGAATGAATGAATGTATCTTATACATTTGATCTTAAAATAATGGTTCCAGCAAGATGCCATGTCCCAGAGAAGTAGCTATAGGGCAAACTTGTGAAAATCCCACAAAAACATCATGAACAGAAGTTTGTTCATACTTGGGCATAAAATCAGCCCACAGACAAGGCCTAGTCCTTTGTTCATGCCTGTGATGTACACTATCAGGGAATCTGGGTAAATCTGATACATAAAAGTGAAGGAGAATTGTTTCTGTTCACTTTTAATCACCGCTGACATACTACCCTAATCTGAGAACTGGGCTTTGTATGTCTTCCCACAGAAAGCCTGGGAAGGGTTTGGATTTAAGGAGTGTGGCTGATTGCACAGAATAAAGCATATGTCTTATTATTCACTTCCCCCAGAGATATACAGACACCCTGGCCAACTTTACATAACCATAAAACCAACAGGGAAAATAAAGCTCAGCCAAAGATTGTACTTGAGTGAGTCACAATATTAATTATGTCTTTCGTGAGTTCAATTGGTTTACTTACTTTAAGAGTACTCTGTGATGGTCAGTGGATTATGGTAGTAACAGCTCACAGACCTGCTCAAAACCAATTTACCGTATATTTGTTTATTGATAAATAGTAGGACACTACTATTCCAAAATGTTGTGTTATTCCTCATTAATACCACATTGATTTCTACCAAATACATATGATATTCTTCTGGAAAACTGCAGCTGTTGGACAGAGCTGGTTGAAATCTCTTAAGGAAGCAAGTAGGACATTTTATGTCCCTAATGTGTTTAGAAGCCTTTAGACACATACCACTATAGCAGTTGTTCATGATCCTAAGGTTTCCATGCCTGATGTCAAGTGGTGTTAAGCCCCTCATTCTTGGGCTGTGGTGGAGAGGAGTGAGGTTTGTGATTCAGAATTAATCATCAAGCATACTAACTTAATTATTTTCATAGCAAAATTAAAGACAAGAACTTTGGCTGAACTGCACTGTTGTTATTTTATTTGATTTGAAGTGGCTCTGGATAAAAGTGTCTGCTAAATGCCATAAATGTAAATAAAGTTCTGATAATATATTAAACCTGATATAATACAAACTAATAAGAGCAGGGCTTTTTCTAATTATTTTGAGACAACTGCAAAGCTGTAATGTGTGAGCTGAAGCATAACCTTTGAGAAATAGAAGGAGCACTATTCCACTGGAATAGGGTGGTATTTATTCTATCATGTAATCAGATTGGGATTTTGTCATTTAAAAAAGAACATGGCATTACCTTGAAGAACACATCAATACCATGCTGTATGTGGTTGTTTGTGAGGCTACAAGATACCTACCTATGCCTTTCATAACCACAGACAATAAACTTCATACATATACATCTACGATGCCTTAATCCAACAATTGATTGCTGCCATAACATTTTCTAAGGTGAAACTGATTAAATGAGGTATTAAGAGTACTGACACTAGTATACTATAAAACAAACAAACAAACAAACAAAAAAGTCTTGTGTGGATGTTTGCCAAGCCTTATCTAGGTATTATATCCCCTCATGAATCACCATTGATCACCTACAGTAAACTGTACCCTAGAACACTAAACAAAGCAACAATTCATGACAACTGTGAAACACATTGTCTGCTTGCCACAGGCGCTGCTCCCTGCCAAGTTTCTGGAACAAGGTCTTGGTTTGCTGCTTTAAAAACTCCCTGGCATTTAGGGCATGAGTGGGCATCTGCTGTGTATTCACACACTCTAGAAACAGTAGCCCCACTCCCTGGACAATCAGGACTACTTAGCAACATGAAAATATTACATAGGCATTTGCTCTCACTAGTTTCTTTTAGTCTTTCCTTCTATTTTCTATGTACTATATCTAAATCTCTGTTCTCTCAATTGACGCAGCGCCATCCAATACTTCTGGGATGAGTTGGAATGGTACTTGTGATCCACATTTAATCACCTAACATTATCAGATGATATTATAAATGCTTTTGTGGCTGTATGCGATCAGATCCTCACAGCAATGTTCCAGCATCTAGCCAAATTTCTTCTTGGAATAGTAAAAGGTGTTACTGCAACAAAGGGTCGACTGAGTATCAGTGCTATTAATTTCAATTATTTATTTATATATTTATTCATCATTTGGAAATACTGGCATTTTTTACCATTTGAGAAATTTGTGATTGAAGGGAACATTACAAATATATTTTTAAATCATTATTATATTAATAATTCTCATTTGTCCCATAAAATTACCAATATGGAGACACAAGGTTTAGTTGAGAGCAATGGGATATGTTGTCTGTGCCAGGAATAGCTCTGATAGCAGAGAACATGGCAGTTTTGTACCTTCCCCCCAGGTGCTGTCCCAGAGGACAGCATTAACCTCCACTTCCTCAATGTTCATTAGCTTCCTGCCGCAGCTCAGCAGATAACAGACTGGATTGCAGTGCTTAGAGATGGCCGCATTTGCGTCTCAGTCCCTCTGGAGCCTTGGTCTGCATTTGAATCCGAATTGCCAATTCATCACAGTCTGTAGGAAAGAGGAAAAAAAAAAAAGATGTGCTCATAGATTATCTGGTCCTTTTGACATGCTTGGCCATTAGTCATAGATTATAGTCAGCTCGATTACTGGACGGAGCAGAAATTTTCATCCTGGAAGTTATGAAGGTCTTTTCAGATATAAGATGTTAAGACAAGTAGGACTAAGGTTAATGTTGCATGCGTAAAGATGAATCCGATTGTGATTAGACACAATGCATCCTACGTCCTTCAGTTAAGAACGTTTGGTTCTTTTCCTTTTTATAATTTGACTTCTAGTAGACACTTTGAACAGAGAGGCATATTCAAGATTACAAAATGGCAGGAATTTCAAGAAGTCCTTACTGAAGGACTTCTTTCTGACAAGCATGAAAACTTGAAAAGCATGAAATATGCTGTTTTGGAAGGATAGGTTTGTTAAATAGTAATCTATATTATTGTTTCAGACCTCTATGAGCATAAATAACATTATAGCAACTGAAAACAATTCCTCCATTTTGTTTATTTTAGAAAGTTTGTCTGAGCTTGTCTTGATTTCTCCTGTTGCAAACAGTGCTTCAGAGTTATAATTTGCAGCTCTCTCCTCCTGCACTGGGTTTAGATTCCCCTCCTGGGAAGGAAAACCATGGTACACTGGAATGTTGGGTTCTTCCACCATAGGTACAACTTGACCTAGTCAAGATCCTTGATGTAGTCAAGAATTTCTGCTTATATTCACTATAATTATAGGTTTATCCACTTTGTCTTTGCTTAGTACACCTTGACCTTGTCAAGACGTCTGCCTTAGTCAAGAGTTGCCTGCTTATGTTGATTAGAATCTTAATTTTTGCATTAAGATCACATTGACCTAGTCAAGAATTCATCCAGTTTAACTTTGCTGGGTACACCTAGTCTTGCACTGATATATTCTCTAGGGAGAGTCTGGTGCTTTTCTCCATTTAAGCTGGCCAAGAATCACCTACTACTACATGAAAAGAAACTTGATTGAAAAGCAAAAGGACCAATCACAGTCTGCTATTTTGGCATGACAAGTAGAAGGAGGCTGTCTGTATGATATGTCTGTTGTAGTCAAGAGTTTTGTGCCCTTTTTTTTACCGGAGTCTTAATTTTTGTCACTTTTACTTTGTTGTGCACACACTGATCTAGTCAAGAGGCACTGCATATCTTCATTGGAATCTTGGAATCCACCACGTTCACTTTGCTAGATATAAACAATCACCTTCTCATGGGATTGTCCAGGCAGGTGACCTTGCAAGTAAATGTCTGATTTGCCTCCACAAAGACCAACTTCAGAGTCCTTAATTTATAAAGTGAGGGCAGTGGAAGATTTTTCTTCAAACATGCATATGCTAAGAGAGATGTGTCTTGAAGTACGGGATTTATCGGTGACCTCATCGTTTGTTAAATATTGTCCTGACATTAGGTGCAGGGTTAGCTGTCAGCTCAGGTTGTGCGTTAGCTCCAGTAGACCGCTGATAAGGCCATGTTTAATGCAGAGCCTGGAGCCTTGGAGAGATCAGGCCTGTCAAGTATCTTTATCTCCGTTTGTGTGCGTTTGCATGACCGCTGTGTGGAATACCAAAGAAGGACAGAAAAGCAGATGCATGTGGAGTCAACTGATAGTGTTGTGGCATGTTACACGCAAGAGGTATTACCTAAACATCTCCCAAGCTGTAGGCGCAAACAAGTGGATTTATCAGAATGAATAATAGGAGGAAAGGATCAGAAGGTGTTTTCTGTGCATCCCAGACATGTGTTGTGCTCACTCAGGTGTGGAAGGAGTTGCCTGTATTTACATAGCATTCTGCATGTGTTTGAACATGGAATATGTAAGTCTTTCACATTTCTGCTTTTTAATGTCCATCTTTGATAGTATGTAACACATACAGCATGTGTATGCAGTGTAGCACAACAGATCAGAACAGCAATGTATATTTTCTCTCATTTTTATAGCCATAAAATTTAAAGGAACACTAGGTAAGATTTGGGTTGTTTCCACCTAGGGCTCTCACTAGTGTAGTATTGTACTGAAATCAGTTACATAGTGCAGTTTCTGCAGTGCTGAACCCAGAGTAGCAAGGACAGAGATTTTGTTTTCCCCACCACAGGTCTGTGGAGCATCACAATGATTGTGAAGCTGTAATTTTATATAGTGTTTCTTTAATACAAAGACAGAATGATAAAACAAGGACAATGGTCGATATTAATGTAGAGTCGAAGGCTTACCTTTTTAGGTGACTGGTGTTGCATGAAAATTGAGCAAATCACAGAGCAATACGTTATAAAAACATATTTTATTATTAATAAATAGCAGGGGTTGTCCTGTTAGATGAGTATCAGAGGCTGCTGCTTTAGATATTGAGCGATAAGTAGAGGTAACCTGTACGTCACTAGATGCCAAAGAGGACTTTTTTGTCCTCTTTTGGAATCAAGTTAGCATTAGCTAGAATAAGTTGTGCTATTTGTGGTCATTACTCTTTTAATAACGGCAAGCTTCTTAAAGGCAGCGGCTACGATTGTGGGGAAATGCTGTTCTCTGATTTGTTTACGTTCAGAAGCTCAGAGTCCTTTAAGGTGGAAAAGTACGTTTGGGGAATAACGACATGTTTGTACATGGCTGACGTTTAGTCTCTTAGATTTATCCACTGTTTAAATTACCACAGACACTCATGTTTTACTTGAGTTGTGTAGTTTTACAGCACTTTGGGTCTGTGTTTACTTTCATGAGATTAGTGCTCTCTCGAATTTAGAGTCCATTTCATCTACAGCAAAAATAAATACTTTTACCCATGTATGGAGAAGGAATAGAGTGATATCCTCATCGCAGATCAAATTTTCTTAACGTTTGGTGGTCTCTTCATTGTTTAAATGATGAGCAGAGAGCCTTCTTTATTTTTTACTCATTTAAAGACACGCGGTGTTCATACACACATTAGACTAGTTTCAGTTGTGTAAACAGACTGGACAAGAGCAAATGGGGAGATCCTCAGATGGAAACATTCTCAGAATTATTTTTTTTAAATTATAAAAATAATGGTTTGCTTTTAATATTTATTTCCACAATTGCTGCAACTTCAAGAATTTTAAAAGGGAATGCATGACCCATGAACATAGTTTCTCTGATCTGAACATGTGTTCCCTCCTACAGATACCCAAACTGTGATATCAGTATTTGAATACTGGCGACTCTAAAAGTTTAAGCGACTATTCATGTACCCATGCCCTTTATTGAGTACTCTCCGTATCTCTTCACTCCTCATGCACTTATGGCAATGTGTCTTCCAGGAGCCAGTGGAACAGCAGCCCCTTCACTTAAATAAAGAATGGCCTAAAGAGTGTAGCGCATGGGACCAAAGCAGGCCCCGGAGGCAGCAGTGCTCGCAAAGGGAGGAATTAGTTTTTTTTTTTTTTCCCCAAGATGGAGTCGCACAACATTAGCCTTTATTAGCTATCCCACAGTCATCCATTTCTACGCTACTGGATAAGCTCAGCACTCACTGACAAACCATGCATGGCTGCTGAGAGAGTGCTGGGGGGCTTTTACTTACTATGAAACCCTGTGGTCCCATACTGGGCTCCCAATGGCTGAGCTTTGCAATTTACTACTGTTTTTTTCTGTAGTAGGAAGGTCTAATCAGTACTATATGTTGGAATATTGCTGTTTGGATTTGATTGTATTCAAAGTAACATTATTGAGGACAGGTAATTATATTGGATGGATTAGTGGAATGGAAATAGAGTATTCATGGGTTGCAGTGACATAATGATTTTGCGGTAGGCACCATATTGGGGACCGATTGTCTCCCTTGCACGAAGGCAGAATCCCAAATGTCTCCCTTACACCCTTCATAGGGCACAGTGTCTGTCATAAAATAAATGTTTATTTGTTAATAACAGTTTTTAATGAATTATAGGGCTCATGTTCCCCTGTTTAATTACTGCCTTATTATATTATTAGTTTTATTATCTGTGATGTGCACTATGTAGGGAGTATGGAACTGCTTTGGGACTCAACCTGAGCTTCTTTATTGACTGAAAAAGATGAATAAAGACAGGACATAAACAATAAAACTATGTAAATATCACCATTTTTATTTGTGTGTTTGAGTAATGAGTAAGTCCCCAGTATGGCAGCAACTCTGTATTTTGACATCTGCTGCAAAACATGAATAGAGTAAGGAACACTGCCCCTTCAGAAAAGCTAATAATAGCGTTAAGGAATACAATGCTGGATGTTGATGAACTGGACTATGGACACTTTTGCATTCACCTTGTCTTGGGATGGAGAATGTTATTCTGAGAAGGCTTTCAACCAATACATGGATCATTTGCAACACTCTTTGGACTGGCACTGGTAGAACAGTTAAGATGCCACCACCACTGTCTCTGCAGCTGGGCTCTCAGAGCGCTGGCTTCATTGAAACGGATGGAAGAAAGCTGCGTCAATTCATCATGTGCTTCAGTGATGGAAGGAGAAGTGGCCCAGCATGCCAGAGCACATGCTAACCCAGATGAGACAGCTAACCCACTTGCCTATTTGATTGGATGTTGCACTGCTGATATGGATAACTGTGATATCTTGAGCATTTGCTGGAAAAGGTCGGTTTCATTTTGTATTAAGGGGACTTTCTTCAAGTATTGTCATATATGGTCTCCATATTGCAACACTACATGCCTAGCCACAGTCAATAGGCATTATACAACTCCAAGTTCCAAGCTTCTCCAAGTTCACCAAGTACTCATTTATCCATCTAGACAACCCTTGGCCTTGGGTTTTGTGACAAAAGAAGACAGTAGTAATCTTTGTTGACCACATATAATGTTGTAGAAGCAGGCTTTCTCAAGGAATAGCATATTAGCCCTTCCCGAGCTGGGAACTGAACCCTAGTTTGTTGTTTGTTGGCATTATCCGGTACACTACACAAACTTGCCCCACTCTTAAACCTATAGTAGATAAAACATAGCTCACATCTTGTGTGCTGATGTTTCCCAGCTATGTGTAATGCTATTATTTTGCACAAAGTATTGCAGATACATAGTCAAAACAGAAAAAAAAAAACAGTGACAATAAAGCACTGTGGAAACAGGGGAAACATTTCCATCCCTAAGAAAAAGGCAGAGAAGGACATGATTTGCGAGACATCTCCGCTAACAAGCAAAACTGGACGCCGCTGTCTCATTTTGACTGTCAAATGGAGGCCACTTCTTCCATGGAGATGCCATAAAACATGTCAACAAGCACACCGTTAAGGACCCTGTTTCTCTGAAAGGACAGAGTGCTGAAGGGGTTGCCATAGCTTTGGCTCTTGGGGAAGAATGTAATGAATCCCTCTTGAGTGAGGGGCCTTCCAGCTGGGTTTTTAATGGAACACAAAAGCAAATGGTGGCCGGAGCTGAGAAGTGGATTCCTGGCCTGACGATCAATAGCACAGTCGCTCTGCTGTCGTCCTATGGCAAGAACATCAGGAATGTTCGATCTAAAGTAACGAGACTACTTAGTAGTGAACAAGAAGCAAAATATGGTTATAGGAATTCACTTGCTTCACTTTACATTTACAGCAACAATGTCTTTCAATGAACATACATTCAGGTTATTTAAATCTATTTATGTCCAGTTACACCTTAATGACACCTTGAAAATTGTTCATTCAGTAGTTATTAAGCATTATTTATGATTACCTGAATTAGTACATAATGTGGAGTCTATATTCTGAAAATGATTAACATTGGCATTCTTTTTTGCTATCATATTATCATAATATCATGTATTAATAAATATTCACATAATAATATTCAGGTGATCATGAATAAAACTTATTTATGATACTATTGATAAAGGTGTAATGAACAAATGATAATCTTCAATTACCTGCAATATGTGGCAGCATTTTATTCCTGTTCTAAATGGGATGCTCTGGAGCAGCTGCACATGAGCTTAAACCTAAAGTTGCCATGCTCAATGCCAAGTGTCTGGAAATGCATTAAATCCCCCTGGATTAGTTCCAGAATCTACTCTAAGGTTTTCAGAGAAGAGTAGAACATTAATAATATTTCCAAGTGAAGGTGAAATGCCTGAAGAACAGGATGCTCTCTGGTCCAGTCTCTTTCAAGTCGTTTCTGTTTTTTTATATATATATATATATTTAATATTATTATGTTTTCTTTCACCTACTCATCAGCTACTGTATGTCCGGGAAACAGGTTTCATTTTTTTAGTCTAAATGCTAATTCTCCCTGAAATGCCGCATTGAAGTTGACACATGCAAACACGTGTTTTCCCCCATTTTTCTTCAAAAGCAAAAGAGTGAGCAATCAATCGAGCCGTGTGCCTGGAGGTGATGCCATACGATTACCATGTAATTAACTTCCCCACCCGGCGTCCTCTACATCTTCCTCTTTCCGGTGCACAGAGCAACGTTTCTGTCAATTGAAGAGTAAACAGGAAATCATGAAAAAACAATAGATTAGAGCAGTATAACTGAAAAAAAAGCTCTGAAGGCAATGCTTCAAAGGCAATCACTGCTGAATTGGGAGAATAAAAAAAAAAAAAAGCAATGGCAGACACATATGTTCTGTTTTGAAAATGATGATCACCTCGTTCACAGTAGAGGACGACAAAGAGACAGATTTTCTACTAATTTTCTTTTTTTTTCTAATTTTCTAGATTACCAATATTTTCGAAGAGAGCAGGCAATTTGTATTCATGATTTCATTGACCGAGCAATGAACAACAAATCGATGAATGAGAACATCTCTGCAAAGGGTTCTTTGAGCGATGCCATAGAAGAACCATAAGAAACCAGTTTTGCTAATGGGTAAAGAATGTTAAGATTGAGCAATGAATTTTTAATTTATGGTAATGTACAGGCCCAGTGTTGCGGGCATTCGTATTCATACATGCAGCTCCTCCGGGTAAACTCTGGAACATTTCTGGGTTCTGCCAATGTGGAGGTTTTGTAGTGATTCAGAGCTAATCACTAATTAGTGCCAGCAAATCCTTACTGAAATGTTCCCTAGTCCCGCTCTATAGGTGGGTAATATTGAAGTATTTCTGCTGTCTATGGAATGGATTTGAAATTTGGGATTGCGCTAACTGCATGAAAGTAAGCACAAACCAAATGTGCTACAAAACAAAACAACCCGAGTTACAAATGAGTTTCTACTATATGTGTGTGGTGCTATATAAAACATGGTGATGGGTGTTATGAATGGTTACACTTTTAAAGACGAATACTTCCACGCTAATAAGTTGTAGATATAGTGCTTGCCTGTTTATAATCTCCCTCTATTCCTTTGCTGAGTATTTGTCTGGTTCTGTCTGGTGGAGAGCTCTGACTAATGGCTTGTTCTCTCAGTTTTTAAGACACACACACCCTTATACACACAGGGAACGAAAAAAGTGAAGATCACAAGGCCATTTTTTTGCGGAGAAATAACCCGTCTGCTCGAATTTCAGCCAGTCAAGTCACCACCATCCTTTATTATTTTTAATGAAATCTTCCCTCTACCGCGCCGGGGCCATTTTATTGTATTACTGCCCCTCTCTCAATCCTTCTTCTGCCCCTTCCCCTTGGCTGAGCTGGCATTTCCCTCTATTTTTTAATATCCATAATTATTTCAGCATTAGAGGACATGTTACATCGCACCACTGCAACAGGCCATCCGTCTTCTCCATTTGCTTCTCTTCTTCTGCTTCTGCTCTTTCTCTTCTACTGTTTCTACTTCTTCTTCTTCCTCTTCTTCTTTATATTATTGTTATTCATCTACTACTTCTTCAACGTGTTCTTCTTGTATTACTAATCATTTTGCTTTGTAATCAATTAAAATTAAATTGTTCTCATTTTAAGCAGCAATTTATATTTATTTTAGATAATGTTTGATTTGTTAATTTATAACTTGAGCATGAATTGGATCATTTGTGAGCAGCTGCACATGAGCCTTAAGTCACCATGCTTCATGCTAACCATCAGCAAGTGGTTTGTAAATCTCTGGATGACTAAATGGAAAGACCAGTGGAATAATAGGGCCAAAGGGAAAGGAAAGGAGACCACAGATTTTTGTTAGATTTTTGTTATATATAGGTCCAGACTCAGACCAGAATCCACTTGTTCAGGGGCACTGTTGTAGCCTCGACTTGAATGCAGGCAGACTTTTTTTCTTTTAGAAATTTGGGGAGACTTTGAGCTACTATTTTTGAAATATTTGATACCAGAAAAAAGCTATCAGATATATCCATTCTTACTTCTTCTTGGTTCAAAATGAAATAAAATCCCAAACAATTGAAAACCAAGGGCTTGACAAACAGAGCTCAGAAGGGTGAAGCCCTGCTGTGAGCCAGAACCTGAGTGGACTGGTGAAGGTCTGGAGTCCAGAGGTTTTGAGTGGCAGATTTGATTCATACCTCCTCATCTTGGTGTAGCAGCGAAAAACAAGAACTAACCTACACCCTCCCAATATTGATGCCGAACAAAAATGCCCCCTGACCATAGATCAGCAGGGATAGTGTTATGAGAGCTGCCCAACCCTTTTAGCTTAAAGTATTTTGTTTTTTCAGATTTCAGATTTCAGTTTTATTATTATTATTATTATTATTATTATTATTATTATTATTATTTACTTTTATTTTTATTGGGATGCAGGTATGAGCATTTGTACCATTTTCTGCTGGTGGACTATTTTTGAAACCCAAGATATATTTGCATAAGGCAGACAGTGTTCTGCAAAAATCCAAGACTACTGTCCATTTCATTCCAAGTCAGAATCTATCATTAATTCATTTATTTTCCATTCACCTTCTGTAATAACTTCATTCTATTCAGGGTTGTGGTCAGTCCAGAATCTTCCATTTTAGAATCTTCAATTTCAGTTTTAGAAGTTACTCTTCCTCTCATGATACAAGCGATTGTACCCACAGTCAGGAACTTTTGTTTGCAAATATGTTTTTGTCTATTTCCTATTCTTCCTAACAGTTTACTCCCAGCTCAGCACTCTATTAGGCCTTCCATGAATATCAGGAGTGCCATTTTCTTTAGGCAGACCTTCTATTTTTGTATCTTATTTGCCTTTGACACTCAGATTCCTCATGCAAGTGGATTATCTTGTGTCTAATCCCTTCAGAAATATCTCCTTTTGATCTAACATACTAACACACTTGACCTATAGAACCACTTTCGCTTTGTGTGGCGTTTTTTCTTTTTCTTTTTTTTGGCCTGAAATTCTTCATGTCTCCACGTTGCAGTCAGTCCAGCATGTGTTTGAAAAGGAGTTTGATGATTCCCAGAAGTAGGTAACCACTAAAAATAAGTGTGTCTTTCTTGGGCAACAAAGTTGTGGGCCATTGTGACTTTCTAAGGAGTACACAACTCTGTATAAAAAGCAGCTGTTACTCCTTCAATGGCCAGACAGAGCTTTTCTAGCTGTACCTTTGTGTGTGTGTGCGTGTGCTTCTAACAGACATTCACTGTGGATCCCTGAGGTTTTGCTGTCTGTAATCATGCCTCTGGAGCTCACATGCTGAAAGGACAATAGTTTGTGTCCATAGCTGGCCCCAAAAACTAGTTCTGCTTACAAAGTTTCTCTTTATTCTCCCACCTGAATCGAGAATGGAGGATGAAAGCTCTCTCAGACCCTTTAGGACCTTTGGGCTTTCTTTGAGTAGTGCATGCTCTAAACCGGACTCTTCTTCAAATAGATTCTCAAAACTTCAAATAGAACTCCAGTACCTGAACTCTCGCACTTAATCCTGCTTGTTTTTTCCCTTGGCTATTTGTACATGTAAAAACTGATGTGTTGATTTTACTTAAAGAGGCTAATATTGACATCATTCGCAAACCTCCTGTTCCATCTTAAAAAAGGTGACTATGCGAGGCTGAAGTTACCATTTTCTTTGATGAAAACACACAAACCACAGATTTTACACTTTTATTACCACTGTTATTCCTCACTTCTTTTCTGTAAAACACACAAACCATTTACTTTAAACCTTTAAAGCTTTATCACAAATATACGTCTGTATTTCTAACATAAAGGTGGAAGAAACTAATTACTAAAAGGAGGTGTGGCAAATGAGGTGAATAACAGATGTTAACATGATGTCATGTTTTTCATCATGCGCTAGGAAAAAGTTGGTTATGGGTCAAAACATTTGCTAACACTTGTTATAAAGCTGTTATGAATCAATGTTTTATTATTTTTTCACCATTCCAATTAGACTAGTCTTAATATTTCAGTTATACTGACCCAATGACTTGAATGTATCAGACATTCTTATTAATTCTTAACCATGGTTGCCCCCATACTGGGGACCCACTCTAAGCAGCATTAACTGGTCACGCACTGGACTACACTTATTCCTCCAAAGATTCCCAGTGCTTTAAGCTTTTCTGTGTGGCACTCTCTGGAAGACCACACATTGTTTTTGGCACCTGGCATCCCGCACTCGGAGACGCTGAGTGTTCATCATCTGTTTGCAGTCCAGATCAGCGGAGGGTGTTTGGGATAGCGGCGGAAGGGCTGCAGATGGCTGGGACACATGGTGAACGAGGTCTCAGAGACGCTGCATTAGCAACACACATCCATTAATGAGGATAGCAGCCCAAACTCTCCATCCAGACCCTGTTTCATCACCCTCTCTTTCTCTCTACCTCTCTCAGTCTCTTCAGTTTCCTGTACCTTTTGTTTCTTCATTCTCTTTTTCCTTGCCTTTATTTCCCTGGCTTTGCACTTTGTACTAGCTTTTATGGTAACACTTAGAACAAAGTATCATCTATTTATAATTCTTCATTACACAGACTTTGACATACACTACATTGCCAAAAGTATTCACTCATCTGCTTTGCATGCATATGAATTTACATGACATCCCATTCTAAATCCATAGGGTTTAATGTGATGTTGGCTCACTCGTCAGCTATAACAACTTCAACTTTTCTGGGAAGTCTTTGCACAAGGTTTGGCTATGGGAATTTTTGACATTCCTCCCGAAGTGCATTTGTGAGGACAGACACTGATGTTGGATGAGAAGGTATGACTTGCCATCTCTGCTCTAATTCATTCCAAAGGTGTTCTATCAGGTTGAGGTCAGCATGGTGCAGGTCAGTCAAGTTCTTCTACACCAAACTCACTCATTCATGTCTTTATGGACCTTGCTTTGTGTGCTGGTGCAGAGTAACAGGAAGCGGTCAACCCCCAACTGTTCCCACAAAGTTGGGAGCATAAAATTGTCCAATATCTCCTGGTATGCTGAAATATTAAGGGTTTCCTTCACTGGAACTAAGGTGCCAAGCCCAACTCTTGGAAAACAACTCCACACTATAATCCCCCTACACCAAACTTTACACTCAGCACAATGTAGTCAGACAAGTACCGTTCTCTTGACAACCGGCAAACCCAGACTCATAAATTTATTTGACAGATGGAGAAGTGTGACTCGTCACTCCAAAAAACATGTCTCCACTGCTCTAGAGTCCAGTGGCAGTGTGCTTTATGCCACATACAATGCTTTATTGTGCTTGGCGATGTAAGGCTTGGATGCAGTAACTCGATCATGGAAACCCATTCCATGCAGTTCTCTATGCACTGTTCTTCACCTACTCAGAATGTAGCGATTGACTCTGCAGAAATTTGAGGACTAACATGTACTGTGCTCCTCAGCATCATATTTTTTGCATGGCCTACCAGTTAGTGGCTGAGTTGCTGTCGTTTCCAGTCGTGTTCGATTTGTTATAGTATCACTGACAATGGACTATGGAATATTATTAGTGAGGACGTTTTATGACTGGACTTGTTGCACAGGTGGCATCCTATCACAATACCATGTTGGAATTTACTGAACTCTGGAGAGTGTCACATTCTTTCACAAACAATTGCAGAACCAGTCTAGGAATGCTCCTAGGTGCTTGGTTTTATACAACTGTGTCCAGTGGATGTGATTTGAACACCTGAATTCAGTAATTTGGATTGGCGAGTGAATATTTCTGATAATGTAGTGTATCTTGACCTTTACATTGTATATGGTTCTTGAACTGATTATAATCAGTTCTTGACCCTGACCTTATGACATCACATATTGCATATATAGTGTCTGGTATGGGATCTGGTAGTATGACATCATATATGATGTGTTATGCATTTACACTTGTGTGTGTATGCAACTACTTAAAAGCAGTTATGACAGGTTTTATGAATTATGATATCCGCATACCTCCTTATGAATGCCTTTATAAAGTTATAGGCCTTCAGGATTTATAGAATATTCCCACCCAAAGTTTTTCAGCCCTGGTTCGCAGATTCTTAAATTATTTTCTGTTGCCCAGATAGTGTTTAAAAATTCAGTGATTTATCACCTCAATCTCATCATCCATTCCCTACTTGTCATAAATTGTTCATGGATGTAAACATTGGTAAGAAATTACAAGCAAAGAAGGGAGGGGCATTTGGAAGAAGGCAACAGAAGGTAAATGAAAGGAGGAAGAAGTGAATATACTGGAGTGAGGTAATGGAAAGGAAAGAGAAGAAGAAGGCACAGTGTGTTAAAGAGAAAGAGAAAAAGGTAGAGAGGTGAGGGAAAAAGAAACAGTGTAAGAAATGGAGTCAAAAGTATAATGGAAAGAGAGGAAGGTAGATGAAAGCAGATGAAGAAAGTGGGAAGCAGAGTAAGATTACATCAGGAAAAGGGTGGTAGAGGAAAGAAGAGAAAGGGAAGGAGTAGACGGAAGAAAAAGATTCAGCCATCCAGCCGTTCCCCTCACTCTTTTTCTTATAGCCAGCCCCTTGATCAGCTCGCCTCATCTTTATTCAGTTCATTAGAGCAGTCCCTCAGGACTCCTGCTCACTTCTGGAGAGGCCTTTTCCGATTGTGCCGAGTTCCTTAATTAACCAGGCAATTAATGTAGTGCAAGGCAAGGCCTTGATAGGCGAGAGGAAGAAAAGAACAGTGATGGGGAGCAAGTGCCAGGCCTGGGGTCTGACAGCAAATCTGTGAATTTGAAACTTGGGCCATTTAGGTCAGAAGGTCATTTAGCATTTGATTTTATTTTGTGTTAAGGTCATTTGGCCAGGGACGAAGGTCAATTGTATAGTGTTTTGAGAAGTAACATTATTGTAAGCCATTTTGGTAACACATACAGCATTCATAAGTCTTTAGATGATATCTAGGCTACAAAAGATTTGAAATGGTAGCATTCTGTGCTTATATGATTGCTATTACTAACATCTAAAATCTAACCTTTATCCTTAACCCTAACACCTAACACCTAATCCTAACCCTTACACCTAACCTTAAACCTAGTTTCCCAAATCGTTTAATAAGGTGCCATGCTGTTGTAATCTATGCAGTATGTGGATTGACCTCATATTACTGAAATAATCAAGGCCTTCACTGAAAAAAAAACATCTGGATATTACTTCAAATCCTAAATATATCATTCAGCATTAACAGTGCCTTCACCGATGTGCAAGTCACTCAGGCTATGTGCACTAATCCCTCCCCCATCATGGATGCTGGGTTTGAAATTAATGGTGTGCACTAATAACGAGCCCGATTGTCCCTCTCCTCTTTAGCCCAGAGGTTGCAGCATCCTTGTCCCTTGCATATAGGGGTTTCCCTGGATTTTTTGAAATTTTTAATTGACATTTGATTATTAATGACATTATGTGCTGTAGTTGAAGAAATCCACATGTTCTTAAGTTGAGAAATTTTTAATTTCTAATTGTTTCACTATTTGCCTGTATAGTCTTTCACAGAGTAATGAACCCCTCCCCATCTTTACTTCTGAAGGACTCTTTTAAACCCAGTTAGGTAACTAACCTGTTGTAAATTCTTTTTTTTTAGCTTTATAAAAAAGAGTCTTTTGTTCCCCATCTGAGCTTTTTGTGGAATGTGTTGCTGGCATCAAATTAAAAATGAGAAAACATTTTATAGAACGCAACACAACAGAGTTTCAACATTTGAAATTTTGTCTTTTTTGTATTTCAAATTAAATATGGGTTTTAATTATTAAGACACCATTGCATTCTGTTTTCATTCACCCCTTTTTTAGAAATGGGCTTGTAAATGTAGAACCGTTAAAAATATCTGGAGTGCTCTTTGTAGTCATGTATTTACTAATTTGCTAATGTACCCTTGGAGTGGCTATTTGCTTGTACGCATCATCGCATTCAAATCTGAGCCCATAGCTGTAAGGACGCTGCGCTAGATGCTCTTTTGTTTTGAGGGTTAGTTATCCTACTTGAAGCATTTATGTGTTTACACACCGTCAGCGTCCCTGCATGCCGCTTCTTTATCCCCTCCATAATGACTTGCTGCTTCTGCATGTCTCAGATGGAAGAGAAAAAAAGATATTATCTCATGGGTGTTAAGCACATATTATTAATACATTATGTTGCAAGCCATTAGAAGTGTTTTCATCATTTGGGAAACACGCCCATGGCAACCGAGACGTGGAGAGAGGCGCCACAATCGCTGGCTGACTGCATCCATAATGCAAACATTAAGCCTCAATGTCTTTCGCACACAAACACACAGAAAAAAAAAAAGTCAGCAGTGCTTGAGTTGCTAGCGGCAAGTGTGCAATCTACAGAAACTGAATTCCAATCCATGAGATGTGCTAAAAGGAGAGTTCGAACATAAAACCAGTCTCTGCTTCTGGTTAAAAATTTAATGGGACATTTGGAACGGAGGAAAGGACCTCCGCCTTGGAACCCAGAATTCATATACATGTGCTTTATATGATGTCTAATAACATAAGTAATAACTTTCAATACAGGTCCAGGGGCTGAATTCACAAGTGTCATAAGGAAGGAACTCTTCTTAAATATGATTTTTCTCCCCCTTAACTTCATGCTTAAGAAAAAAAAGTTAAGATAAATTAGTTATTACTCTAAAATCTTCTTAAGAGCATCTAACGTTTTCTTAACATTCTCTTAATAAATATTCTAAGAACAATTAGTATTCTTTAAAAATATGGGCCTCACTTGTCTTGTATGTGTCGTAGTGTCACAGCTGACCAGTGAAGACAAGGGAGGCGAAATTTATTTACAAAAACAGAAGCAAAACAAAACAAACACAGATTAAATAAAGAAAAGACTAAACTCAAAAGGATTAAATAAGGACAGACAAGAAACAGCCATGAACCGGGGTAGACATGGGAGACGCAGAGACAGAGAAACACATATCTATACACACAAGAACACGACATGAGAGCACTGAGACAAAGGGACTATAATGAGAGGGCAGGACTACAAAGGAGACACTGACGAGAGGTCGGAGCTAAGGTGGGACTAGGGCGGAGACCGGAACAATAATAAACAGAGCCATGTGCTAAATAAACACATGGTGGGAAAAACAGACAGGACAGAAACAGGGCGTGACACTTAGAGCTGGGTATGAGTCAGGTAAGCCTCAAAATAATCAATTTAAATAGATGGATTACTATCAATAATGGGTGGCACGGTGGCACAGCATGTAGTGTCGCAGTCACACAGCTCCAAGGGCCTGGAGGTTGTGGGTTTGATTCCTGCTCCGGGTGACTGTCTGTGAGGAGTTTGGTGTCTTCTCTCTATGTCTGCATGGGTTTCCTCCGGGTGCTCCGGTTTCCTCCCACAGTCCAAAAACACACGTTGGTAGGTGGATTGGCCACTCAAAAGTGTCCGTAGTTGTGAGTGTATGTTTTGCCCTGTGAAGGACTGGCGCCCCCTCCAGGGTGTACCTTGCGCCCAATGATCCCAGGTATGTTCTGGACCAACCACGACCCTGAACTGGATAAGCAGTTACAGATAATGAATGAACTATCAATAATGTCTAATTTAACAAGGTTAAAAATGGAGAGTGTTGTACTATTGTGTTTTGTACTGTACTATTAGTTTCTACAGAAGGAAAATAACGGTAAAATTTTAAGGGAGATAAAAGAAATAAATGTGTAATATGCCTTCTGCAACTTTTGTACATTTTTAAGCTGTTTTTATGAAATTTAGTGATGAATAATGCCTATAAAATCGTAAAACCTGTAAAAATACATGACTAAATTAGGCTAAAATGAATTTTGTTTTGTCAACAAAATTTAGACTAGAACTAACAATAATTAAATGACTAAAATGAGACTAAACTAATACTAATTATGATCAAAACACAAAGATTATAAATAAAAAAGAAAAGATGACAAAATTAGCACTGCTAACAGCTAATGTGTGGAAAGTATACTGACCCTGATTGGCCGAAATTGCATCATCAGGGTGGAGGTTACACATAGATTCAATTTGAGGATACACATTAATATTCCAAATAATGTAAAGACATTATGGGTTCTAGAAAGGTACTAGATAAGTAACTGTTATTCATTCATTCATTTATTCATTCATTCATAAGTTGTTAGAATTACCTGCATGACACTTCCATGACCTAGAAGTGCTCTGATAATCCTTATGGATTAGGGGAAAATGGAGGGTGGGGAAAAAAGAGAGAAGTTTGTTCCAATACATTTGCTTTTGCCAACTATTAGATTATAAATATGTACACGCATACCTTGTTTCTCCACCTGGTAGATGCTTACATTCCACCTTAAATCATTCAATGATCAATCAGTGCATTTGAATGATAACCGAAATCTTTTAGCCTAAAGACATTTCACATAGACCCGTGTTACCGAAGACCCGCTCAAGTGGTCGTCTTCTAGGCTTTGGACGAATATTTCAAGCTCTGCTCCTGACCTCTTTTTCTTCTTTAGCCTTTGAGGTCATTTTTCTCCCTCTGTTTCTCTTCACCATCCACCTCCTTTATGTTCCCCATGCTGTCTGCTCTCATTATGCCATGATTTGAGCTACTAAGTCAGCTTGTGCTTGTTCTATGAAACCAGGCTCTTGATACTGAGGCCAGAGAGAGAGAGAGAGACCACTGAAGACCTCCTGCTGTCTGCTACTTGCTGCCGCAGCAGGCTGTAGATTGAGTAAAGAACATCCTCGCACCACACGTGGGAGTTGGGGCGGGGAGGTAGTTGTAGAGCTGGAGAAAGAGAGAGAGAGAGAGAGAGAGAGAGAGAGAGAGAGAGAGAGAGAGAGAGAGAGAGAGAGAGAGAGAGAGAAAGAGAGAGAGAGAGAGAGAGAGAGAGAGAGAGAGAGAGAAAGAGAGAGAGAGAGAGAGCATGAGGACTGCACTGAAGTGGTCATTACTGACCTCTGTACTGATCCTCAAGGCACTTCATGATACTACTCAGTTCACTTTATGGAGGCACGGTGCAGCTCTGGAAGTAGCAAGAGTAGAACAAAGAAGAGAATGTTTGTGCTTTGTTTATTTACAGATATGCCTCTTTTTATGCATTGCTAACTTTTGGAACTTTTCTGTGAGGATTTGCTGGCATTCAGCTACGAGAAAATTTGTGGGGTCAGTTAACGATATTGAGTGTTTAGTTCAGGATAACAGATGCCCAAACCACTGGTAGTCCACCATAATTCCGTAGAATTCCATTCCATGCTCGCAGGGTTTTCTAATTGGGATTGGGCAAGATGACCTGGAAAGTAGGGTGATGTTCCTCTACTCTGGAGCTATGTAACTATACTAAAGCTATTATATTTACAGTTGAATTATGTTCATCTTCTGCACTTTATCATGCACTGTAAAAATAAGTTAATAAATAAACATGTATTTCTTTTTACTAATATCATAATATATATATATATATATATATATATATATATATATATATATATATATATATATATATATATATATTATAGAATATTACAATATGTATTTTTGCCAACCATATGTTATATTCAAGAACAATAAAATAGTGTACAATTTTACAGGATAACATTTTGAAATAGTAGATATACATGTTAAAAACACAATATTTACAAAAATCAAATATCTTTTAAAACCCAAAAAGGCCCAACAATAACATCAACAACAACAACAAAAACAGAATTAACCCTGGAAATGACAGAAATATTGGAGCCGCTAGGCATGAGTCCCATGAGTCCCAGCTCCTCATTGTATTTATTTTTTTACAGAAAATAAATACAAAAAATACAGTACTGTCTGTTTACACATTTTATGGGATATTCCTGGAATAAACACAGCATATTTTAAATTGAAACATAACAGTAAAGAGATGTAACTTTTGTTTCAGCTAATGTATGCATTAATGCTATTTCACAGTTAAACATTCATTCATTCATTCATTATCTGTAACCACTTATCCAGTTCAGGGTCGCGGTGGGTCCAGAGCCTACTTGGAATCATTGGGCGCAAGGCGGGAATGCACCCTGGAGGGGACACCAGTCCTTCACAGGGCACAGTTAAACAAAGTGTATTACATTTTTTAGGGTTTAGAGTTTAGGGTTTAAGAGTGTCTCCATCCACTTTTTTTTTATAAGGCGTATCATCTGTGCAAGTAGACACCTGCCAATTAGGGATGGGAAGCAAGACTGCTCGCTAAGTATTGAGACGTACGCCATATGGTCAAACTTAACAAACAATTAGAAAGAACACACCAGGGGTCAGCTCCTTCCCAGCTTTTAAAGTCATTTCTCATTTCCAGTGCAATTAAAGAAGTTTGGGTGAGTGGCTCGGAGGGTTGTTTTTGTGTGCCGCAAAAACCTTGTCAGTTCTGGAGAAGCTGATGGAAGTGAGTGGGGTAGGGGGGCAATGAAAACCCAAAAACATAAGGGAGTTTGTTGGGATGATAGGCAGGCCAAACTTGAGGGTAATTTGTTTAGAGACTTCACCTGCTTTCCACAGCGCACAAACGCCAACACCTGACATCTTGTAATATTTTACCCGGCGCTAAGAGGACAAGAGAGAGAGCGAGAGACTCGGAGGGAGACTGAGGAGAGTGAGGGAGACTCGGAGAGTGGGAAATCCAATTTGATGGCAATCTGATGTACACACAGAAAGTGAGTTAAATTAGATTTTGATTTATCTTCACGTCCTCCTGCCGGACCGGGTGGACTACAAAAAAGCTGCCGTCCCACCATGATTGACAGATCCTTCGTCTGGGTTCCAGCATTGGCCCGTCACCAATTAGTTTCAAGTACGTCAAATCCCAATCAGATTTTTTTTACCACGTGGACGTGAAGCGTATGCCAGTCCCATGTAGGCTGAGGGACGCGTTTCATATGGCACGTTGTTGGTATTTATACTGTTTACAAACCAATGCAATCAACTTGCTCATTTCGGCAGGAAGAAGAAATTCTCTTTGTCGTGTCAGAACTGATTAAATTTGAGTCATGAGGATGGCCATTGGGAATACCATTGAGGAAGCTGTCTGAAGTTGGTGGTTTACCATTGCTGTTTCAGATAACTAAAGCCCAAAGTTTTAGGTTATCAAATGGTAATCTGCCTCTTTTCCAATTGCATAGGATTCTCTTTGTGTTTAAGAACAATCCTGATACAAAATGAAAAAAATATAACATTATAATACTACCCAGCCTTATTTATTATTAAAATTACCAGTCAAGTTTCTCCTGTCTACTTAGTCCATTTAACCTTCTTCCTGTGCTAGTTTTCTGTTGCCATCTCTTATGTTAATGGATCGGTTTTGACCAGTGTCTTAAATCAGCAATAAGATTTAACCCTACAACCCTAAAAACTATTTATTATCAGCCAATTTGTTTCTTCCCTCTTGTTTACCTTGTTAGTCTTCCTTGTCCATGAAAGGATCGGTTTTAATTTTTCATTGTTGCTTACTGTAAACTGGAGATGTACACTCTACAAAACACAAACTCTAAACTGACTGGGCCTTACATGTCTGGATGTGTCTGTCTTTCCTTGTTTTGTGAAACAGGCAAAAATAGAAGCTCCTAACTGAAGCTCAAGTGGTTGTAGGAAGAGCTAGCTGTAGGCTGTTAGTGTATAGTGTGTTTGTGATTCCTTGGCACTTTTTTTCTGATTTAAAATTATACCTGGGTTGAAATTGAAAAACAGAAAAGTGATAATTTTAACAAGAGCATTTTATAATTTAGTAAAAACAATTTTTTTTTTATTTTGTTTGAATAGAAGTTCCTGACAAAGTCAAAATGTTATGATGCAATAAACAAATTTATGAAGTACTTGTATGCATTTAAAACCAAAAAATGGGTCAATCAAGACCCTAACACAAGAGGAAGGTTATTGCCTCATAAAATAGTTCTACTGCCTGTGGATACCCCAGAGATGTAATTTTCTGCAAGTTTGAGTCAAATCTTTCAGGGTCAAGTCCAAGTCGAGTCTCAAGTCTGTTAGGGTTAAAAAGCATGAATGCTATGGTCAGGCTTATATCACTGCATTATATCACTATTTCTTATGAGTTGCATTCATGTAGGGTATTGTCATATTATAGCACACACTACAGTATCAAAACTGATAATTTATTTGATCACTTAAATTTGTCTTTCAATGCAATATGTAGAAACCCCAAAAAAGCTGTAAATTTACAACTCTATTTTGGAATATTTAAACATAATCCAGGACTAAGCTTAATTCTGAGAAACAGAATGTTGTCATTGATTGTCTTGTCTTGTCATTGACCTATATGAACTGTTCACAGTCCTGGATTATATACAATCTTATCAATTGTGGTCCAGGAGGCTTAGTCACTTGTCTGGGAAATGTAAGACGACTCAAACTGAGTTTAAAACTGTATTGTGTTTACAGTCATACTGAAAATGTCACTCTCAGTGTTATTGAACACTTGAAGAGATGACCTTGAAAGTGAGAGGGTTTGACTGTACAATGAAACATTTTTTTACTGTAAAACCACACAGTACATTTTTTCCAGGTATGAGTTCAGAAACATTTACCTTTGACATTCCTGTTATTGAGATTGACCAACACTCCTGCCACCATTGCAGATGTTCTAATATCTGTAATTGTAGAACATCATGCCCCTCTAACATCATTGAATCTGAAAACAAGAGTAGTGAGTTCAGAAACAATCTTTAATGACATCATCAGTGACATCATCACATGGGCTTTATGGAATGATTATGCCTAGTTTGCCTTGTGTTTTTGTACATCCTCGTTGGAAAACAACTGGGATTCACTTTAGATTATCTTGCTAAAATCTGAAGTACTGCTTTGAGAAACAATTCCCAACTTGGCTGTTCTGTCATTTGCAAGTATTTCCTATTTCTGGGAGTCCTGTTTGGAAGATTTTTTTAAGCTTTTAAGGACGGAGGGCTTTTCCACTTTGCCTCTGGTTCCTGGAGCTGAGCTGTCAGCTCTGAAGCGCTCCAGGAGCGAAAATCAAGACAAGCTTATGCATTAAGGATAAAGAGGGAGAAAAAATAAAAATGCAGTCTCTGGCAGTTCATCTCCAGCTGTACCTTCACTTCACTCAACAGCCCTCCCTCTTCCCCTGCTTTCTCATTAACTGGGAATAATTTGGGACCTGGTAACCCTTGTGTTTGCATGACGCTTATGTTCCTTCTCCTGCAACTGCTGAGACAAGGGAAAATGAATTTGCCGAATCCAGGCATTGAGATTTTATTATACATTGAGTTTCTCTTCTGTGTTTTTTTTCTACCACCCCCTCCTCTCCTTCCTCCACTACCCCACGTCCCGTTTGCCAGTTGGGGGTTATGTATTCATTGTTTCCAGTTCACTGCACTCCAGCACATTAATTTTCATCATGGCCTTGTATCTTCATATCATTATAAGTGCTTGGAGGCTTGGTTCAGAGTGTGACTGAATGATATGATATGGGACAACTCCGTCCATTGAAAATGCTCACCATTCCATCCAGACCCTTCTCTAAATTTGACAAGCTACTGTTTTGCAGCTGTGCCCTTGACGAAACCTATCGACTCTGGCCAATCCTCTTTGGCATGAGCATAGGTGAGGGCAGTGGTGGATTTAGGCATAGGCGCCACGGGCAACCACTCAGGGTGGCACCAGTCATTGGCAAAAAACTGGAATGATGACGTTTATGCATCGCATTGATAATATTAAAATAATATAAATTCATCGTGGACTACCTAGTGGCGTCTTATTCTGCTTAAGTTTCAACACTTTTTAAGGTGGAGCATGTGGAGTGAAGGGAAATTGCTTCTTGCTGAAAGGCGCTAACACTGAGTCTCCAATAGAATTACACTCTAAAAGTAAATTAAACATTATTTACTGAGGTTTAACAAAAATACTGACCAGTTAAAAGAAAGTGTTATAAACATAACAAAACAACAAAATGATAATATAGAAGAAATCCACAATTTTCTTGTTATTAAAAACTCAAAACACATTTTATCAGGAAACCTCACTGCAGCCCAAAAGATCTTTAGGATCCGCAGGGAATAAGGGGCAAATTTTTACAGTAGGAATCTGAAGTTTAGTCCAATTACTTTATATTTGAAATATTATGACTTAATTCTTAAAATATCATATCTTTAATTTCAAAATATTACAATTTCATTCTGGAAATCTTACTTTTTATTTTTAACAAGTGGGCCTAGAACCCCATCCTAGTTTGTTTTGAAGTTGCGCAATTCATTTTCAGAAATTAAAACTTAACACTTATTTATCCTCTATGCAAAGACAAAGACAAAGAGGGCAGTTCTAGCTCTTTCCTAAGTGTACTTCTCATGAATACACAATTTAACCTTTGTTCTATATCTTTAAGCATAAAGAGCCATTGGGTGAAAATATTTTATACAGTTTGGTGCCAAGGTGGCGCAACAAGTAGTGTCACTATAAATGCACATTTCCCCCAGTTCGACATCATTTTGGAATAACACTCTTCAATTAGGCACAATAAATCTCAAAAGACCATCATTCAGTGTGCTGGTCAGTTGACTCCATCCTCTGACCAATGGGATCAATAAATCAAACATGTGCCTTGGCTCATGGTGTCGTGCTCCAGACAGACTGGAGTTGCCATGAGTTCGGAGCTGATTTATATGCACAGTTGCTGCTGTTCTGAAGGCAGTAGAAGCCTGGAGTGCTTTAGAGAGCCACAGGAGCTTGACCTCCCTGCAGTGGTCACTGAGGCCAGACCAACAAGATAACTGCAGATATGTTTGCCAGTCTGCTGTAGGTTGCGGTTGGTTTTATACATGGGAAGCAGAAAAGCTTTGGGCTAATGTGGTCAAACCTGGCAAATGCTGAGATGTTGGAACATTGCTGTGAGGACTTGATTGCATTTATCTATGTCACAATAATGACATTACCAATATATTGTGAAATACATAGATATTTCCTCAAAAATTCTTGCTGACATCAATATTGCCTGTATTTTAAGAATGTTTTCACCACTCAATCTGTTCCTTGGTTTTCTCTGCTCCCTCTATTCTGTGCCAATTATGTCATTTTGTTTGAAAACAATGGTTTTATTTTAATTAGTTTTTTATTTATTTAAGCACTTTTATATCCAAATTACAATGTCTGACTATACTTAGTATCGGTCCTTGCTAAAGTTCATTGCTCTTTAATGGAGTGTAACTGCATTATGCTATTATTTTATTGTTATATCAGTTGCAATAATATCATTTATCGTAATTATTTCTGGGACAATATATCGACCACAAAAATATCTATTGTGACAGACTTAACAGCAGTAACAACATGTTTAGGCACTGAAGACAATGTGCGATGCACCCCAATGCGTCCCATTCAACTTACAATCCACAAGCAATTCCCCCAATGGGTTATTTCAGACCATTCACCATTCCCTTTGGTTTATTTGCATTCACTGTGTATTGATATTTGTGGGAGTCTTTTCTAACAGGAGCCAATAAACAGAGCACAAACCTATACTCTTTGGCATAGGTGCCAAATATGGCTCTGTACTGCATTGTACCTACTCTAACCAACTTTACTCGGTTCTACTCACTTTCTGGGAACTGGTTATTACTTAGTTGTCAGTTACCATCTGTAACAAGAACCACAGGCTTTGGGAACCTCAACAACAGCAGCAGTAATGTTTATCATTGTTTACTCAATGTGTTTTTTTAATTAATTAATTAATTCATGTATTTATGTATTTATTTTTTGAGATTGAACACAGCTTTGTTCAGACAGAACAGTGTTGTATTTGTGTTTCTTGTTGCAGTGGCAAGCTTTCTTCAGCCACTGATCCAAGTAGAGTTTGAATCTTTTCCAAAAGACCATGGTATAATTTTACGAGCAGCCATTGCGAGTGGGATAAAACTTGAACAAATGTGAGCTCAACTGTAGCTTGACGATTTTACAAATACCTAGTTTGTGATGTCTGCATTTTGTCCTGATTGACAAGTCTCTCTGGCCAATCTGTGCTCTGCAAGGTTTACAGCTAAGTCCCTATTACGCTCGCTTTGGGACCAGGTGTGAGCAGGTACTAAAAAGTACTTTTTGGTTAAACAAAAAAGCAAAGTAAATCACAGTCAAGGCTAGCAGATGTGACACATTAACTTGTGAAACTATGAAACAAGACCACTCTATCAGTTTTGTGTGGGCTGCCTAAGTCAGAAAACATGGGATAAAAGGAAACATTCTGATTGGTGCTGCTTCTTACTTAGAGTGGAGGCATTTTAAAGTTGTTCCACCTCCTCACCGAGTCTCTCCAATCACAGAGTTGGATCCACATTCATGTGAAATCACAAAGATAAGATTAAACATACCAGATACATATACAATGAGAAATAAAATAAGAAGTGTTTAGATGGGGGGAAAACACTACTGTAGCTTTTGACTCTTGTGGTATTTTGACCAAAGCATGACCCTAGAACTGTGTTCAGTGGTGGAAAAAGACTTATAATATGTCTCCTGTTTAAGGCTGGAAGGAAGTCTAAATGTAGCTTGTTTTGTGTGGAGTGTCTTGAGTTGTTTTCTGAAAGTGTCTTGAGTTGCTCTCTCTCTCTCTCTCTCTCTCTCTCTCTCTCTCTCTCTCTCTCTCTCTCTCTCTCTCTTCTCTCTCTCTCTCTCTCAATGCAATTTGTTTATGCTTTATTGCCTCAACGTTCCCATTACTACTAAATGAGAGCAATGAACATTAACATAAAATGGTTTAAAACCAGCACAAACAAAGATGCCATAATAAGAGCATTGATATTTCCTTGATACAGAATGAGCTAATAGCGTCTGTTAGTGCTGCTCTGCATCAGTGCTTGTCCTTTATGTTCTGTCTCTAAGCTACAGATATTACCATCCCACTCCTTTTTTCTGCTTTTTTTTTGTTTAGTGCAGGAGTGTTAGGGATGTGTTGCTCTCAGTCGAATGGAGGCCTACTTCTAACCTAATCAAGACAGACTGGTCATGTCTGTGTCTGGACTGCTCTTATATTACAGAGAACCACATTGGAAGTTTTTACAGCCCTGTTTTATTTAAGATGTATTATTACAATGTAGTTACACTTTAATAACAGTGTAACAACAATGTGTTTACCAGGGAGAGCAGATAAAGAAGAGAATTTGCTTGCGTAACTACCCACATATATCAACTTCAGATTTCACTCCAATTTTAGAAAGATTACTGTGCCAATTTGATTGCGTTGTGCCATAACATCATTAGCAAGGTCAGGTACTAAAAGTGCTTGGTGATAAACCAAACTCCAAACTTATCCCTATGGTACTGCATCACTCCAGAGAATATGGTTTCACTGCACCACAGCCCAATGCATCATCCACCTACTTAAGTCCTTCACTTCTTCTCAAAAAGCACCAGATGTTCACTAGCATCGTATTTAAAGATGAAGACTAATGCAGTCATGTGTACTCTCCTAAGGCTCAAGAAGAGGTCAGTTCACAGAACCCCAGGATATGTTTGCTTTGGGACTCTGTGGTTCTGGGTTTGTTTCTTCTATTATCAGTGCCTTCCAAATGAGTAAACAGGGCTAAATGTGAGCGCTGCTATATTTCAGCACTGCTATGGTTCTATGGTTGTGGTGTGAACGTTGATGATAAGAGGATATTGGTCTCTTCAGCCTTTCAACTCTGGTCTCTATGCATTATTCAGTGTTCTCTTCACCTAGAGGCTATTTTTGCTTTTTCCACTTGCCTCAACTGAGAGTTTGTCCTAATGTGATAAATGACCATGCTGGTACCAAGTTGAGTTCATACATATTTGACTTAAAGACCACCCCCCAGAATTTGTCCAATTTGTTTTAACTATATTTGGCACTTGTGCACTGTTATATTCGTGGATGCTCATGTGAAGTTCTGGCAAACAAGTGTGAAACATCAGCCTGTAAAGTAACCCAACTATGAACTCTGAACCCTAATCTAACGATAACACTAAAATTAATAATAACCCTATCCAGTTTTGATTTTGCCAGCTGATTTTAATTTATAATAAAAAACTACATTTATTTTAGTTTAGTCCTTTAAATAAAAATGTATGTAATGTATTTTTAAAGTTTTTTTTTATTTATTTATTACTAATTATTACAAACAACAGCTCAAAAATTGTTACATTGAAAAATGTTAACATCCAAAATTAGGAATATGGCTGCTTTATTTTTTTATTTATGTTAAATTTATATTTCATTTATTTAACTACAATATTTTAAGTTCAAAGTGTATTGCAAACCTGCAGAAAGTCTGTGAATAACTGCCCAACAGTTGATTGGAGCGACTCCCAGAAAAAGAATCTAAAGAATTGATTCTTTTGGAGTCGACTCTTCACTAATCAGCCAGCTTCTCCGCTTGCCCTGACAACAACAAACAGTTGGTGCATTATCCTTGCGATTTTCTGTTTCCAAGTCAGAAAGTTTTCAGTGTTCACATATTTGTTTAGCATTATTCATTCATTCATTGTCTGTAACCACTTATCCAGTTCAGGGTTGTGGTGGGTCCGGAGCCTACCCTGGTGGGAGGCGGGTCACACCCTGGAGGGGGCACCAGTTCTTCACAGGGCGACAAACCTGCACACACTCACTCACTCACACCTTTTGTCTTTTTTGACACTTTTGAGTCCACCTACCAACGTGTGTTTTTGGACTGTGGGAGGAAACCAGAGCACCTTGAGGACACCCATGAGGACACGGGGAGAACACACCAAATATATATATATATATATATATTTCTTAACTATTTCGCTAACTCTTTTGCAGCGCTGGTTGTGTAGCACTCATTGGGTAAATAACAGATTTAATGGATTTGGTGAAACCGCACCACCATAGGAGTGAAAAAAATAGGTCTTATAGTGGTACTGATGTCTTCGTTTATGATTCCAGATACATTCAGCTAATTCCCTTAATGTGAGCTGTTGCCATACCAAAGCAATTTGATGGCACTCAATCGCTCTAGAGAACACAGTTCCACAGATCCATAGGGTGACTTAATAAAAATTTGAATAAGGTTGGTCTCTAGCTGCCGTGTAGTTCTCCAGATCTTGCCATGTTTCTTTATGAAAATGATTAACAGAGAGTTGGGATTGAGCATAAAATGTGTGAGAGAGAGAGAGAGAGAGAGAAAGAGAGAGAGAGAGAGAGAGAGAGAGAGGAGAGAGAGAGAGAGAGAGAGAGAGAAAGAGAATTTGATGACTTCCTATGACTCATTTTATTTTTAGGCCTGTAAGGTCACTGGCCATGTTGTTAAGAATTAATATGTGTATGTGTGTGTGTGTGTATGTGTGTGTGTGTGTGTGTGTGTGCGTGTGTGTGTGTGTTGGAAAGTAGCTTCACAGAGGGTTGCTTTCTGTTGCCTTTCTCACAGCACTACTATTTATAAGTTTATATTTAGCTAATTTAAAGACCATTATTTCCTAAAGCAGTAGCCTTGAGCATCAGTACCCAAACCTATGGTCACCATGCCCAAGGCCAAGCACTGGCAAGAGAGGCATAAAGCTCTTCAGCAGGAGTTTACATGGCTGGGTGCTGACTGTGTGGAAGGAACAGATGAAAAATGACTTCAGGTGAGTGCACTACAGCTTTTCCTGAGCTACAGCTAAATTTAGCCAAGAACAGAGGGACAGATTTCCTACACAGATCCCCTTTAAAATATGAGTGTCGTTAAAGTTGGAAGAGGCGCTTTGTACAAACACAAAGTAGCACAGCGGTATTGATAACAAGTGATTGGTTATTCGTTTTCCATTTAGTTTATAACTGATATGAGTTGACATTTGGCAAGAATATATTTGGCATAGAATTTAGCAAGAATATATATGCAAAGACTATCAGATCATTTACCTGTAAACTGAGAGATGAATAAGACAAAAGAATGTGTGGCTTGTGCTTTTAGTCTCTTACATGCTGAAACAAAACACGAAGGAAATAACACGATTACAGAAGCTTGTGTATGATCTGCATATGAATAACTCACTCAGATTTGGACACAGAGCAGAGAAATGCATTGGAGTCTGACGTGGTAACAGTTTTCTATTAGATCCTACAATGAAAATGCTAATATGGCTAAAAGAGAATAACAGTCTTTTTCACATTAAGCAACACAGTGGGATCCCTTATCCCCATTGCAAAGAGTGGATGGCCTTCTGTGCTTCTGGATGTTGTGAGACTCTCTCCAGTGCAGGGATAGGAGCTGTGTATAAGATAAATTAATCCTTCTTTTCCATCTGTTTATATGATTGCTGCACTCTGAAAACAGGTAATTGCAAAATTGTAAAAGTACATGTCAATGAATAAATAAATAAATAAAAATTAAATCATGTGACTACAACTTATAAATTAGCTTAGGCTTTGTATGTGCATTGTCCTCTTTTTAGAAGTGGACATATGGACAGCACTGCAAGTCATTCTTTCTTTATCCCTATTAGCCATCCCTCTCTCTCTCTTTCCTCATTCATCCACTATCTAGCCCTGCCTCCTCTGGAGCTGTGGCTACTTGACATGCTCTCCGGCTCGTCTCTTTATCCCTTCGTTCTTGCATCTGACCACAGGACAGCTTTTCACTGATTCCCACAGATTCTTTGGTTTTCTGACAGGAGGGAGACCACCAGAGACTCAGGACTCGAAGGCTGAGGAGGTGGGATGCTGAGGCCCTCACTGACGTCTCTGACATTTCCTCTCCTTCTCAAAGGTGTTGGGTGGTGTGGAGGAAACAGCTTGGAAGCTATCAGCGCTTCCCTACAATTCCCACATGGTGGTGGCACTAAAAAATGCTAGGGGCTTGGATTGGCATCTTCAGGACTACCCCCAAGTGTGCCCTTCTGTGCACCTCTTGTTTAGTAACTGCCACTTCCAGCCATTGGATACAACTAATCTAATCAAATTATCCCACCAACAAGAAGGTGAGGGCAGGCACATGCTTCTTCCAAGAGATCTGCAGCAAGCAACTGCCTCTTTTTTTTTTTTTAAATTCAACAGCTCCGCACACTTGGAGGAGAACATCAACTATTCATATGTGTTTGGTTGGACTCCTTGGTCTTGGATGTCTGAGGCAGCACTGGGATTTGAAATGGAGACACACTCTTCTTCTGACCATAACATTCATTCTTTCATTCTATCATTATCTGTAACCACTTATCCACTTCTGGGTCGCTGTGGGTCCAGAGCCTACCTGGAATCATTGGGCGCAAGGCAGGAATATATATAAAAGGCCTGACCATAACACACACCTCAAAAATGCTAGCTTGGCTAACTACCAAACAAGGAATGCTGATGTTTGTCAGTTAGCATGGCTAATTTGTGTACTTCTATTTTGCCCTCTGCTATTAATGTCAGTAATTTTAGAAGAGGTTGGATTTTATTTTGTTGCACTCTGATTGTAAATTATATCACAGACATTAACCTATCGCCCATAGCTCGATTATTAGCTGCTAGATTAATAATTGGCTTTCTTCCCACACCTTTGCTTTCTATACTGTGCCTTATTCACAAGATAGGGCACTTTTTTGGGGTTTCCATCATCTTGTAGTACTGTTGAAAAACATAGTGGACAATTTCAAGTGCACTCAAACAATCGCACAGTGCACTGCAAAAAGTAGTATACAACCCCACATACCCTAGCAGATAGCAGATTACCCCATAATACACTATGGTTATTTGGTTTAAAAAAGAAAAAAAAAAAATATATATATATATATTATTTCTCTCTCTCTCTCTCTCTCTCTCTCTCTCTCTCTCTCTCTCTCTATATTATATATATATATATATATATATATATATATATATATATATATGTATATAGTATATATATGTATATATATATATGAGAGAATAATTAAAATGGAGAAGTGGGAAAAGAAAAAGATGATGATGATTATGATGATGATATATATATATTTTACGGCTGAGAGGAAGTGATGTGTACTGAAACTCATTCACATTCACTGCAATCACTCATTCACTCATTCATGGTTAGGAAATGCGGAAATGCACTCTCACATTAGCGACAACCCTATTGGGGGGTCCTATTATGCTCCATATCACATTTTCAGCTGGGGTTCTTTATAGGTCTAACAAAGTAACCTGGCCTCATTGTTGACACAGACACCCAGGAGATGATTTGCGTCCACTTTTTTTAGAAAAACACCTGTTATTGTTGACCAGAGCCTTTTGAGAGAATGTGACAGAGGGCCATGACAGGGGGGTGTGGCAAGGGTCATTATGAAGACTTTATGCCGGCTGTGTCAGTATGAACGTGCAATAAGCTAAAGCTATTATACATGGGGTTTAGGAAACAGGTATGTCAATAGTGTTTGATTTCTGTGGCAGTTAATGGGGAATCATGGGGAGAGTAGTCGGCTGGGGGAACATTGGCCCTGGCCTTGCTCTTGCCTAGGTGTCTTTAGTCCTCCCCCCCGACAGCTTCGAGCATGCTCCTTTGGTCAACTGGTCAATCTGGACACTAATTGTGGAGAAGCAGGTGTTTGAGTCCAGAACAAGATGCATTTATTTAGGGGGCTATTGTGTAATACATTGCTGCAATAGAATGGGGGTCCTGCCATTCTAATAGCAGTGTGTTATTTTGGTTTAGACCAATGTCTCTCTCTCCACTCTCTCAGCCAGGGAGTGGTCATTGAGCCGGTACTTGGTCAGGATCCATTTCTGCTGTAGATCTCTGACGATGAAGAGATATTCTGCCAATAAATACGGCCTATTTAGGGTCCGATAGCACTCTAATCTAGACTGGCTTCTGGTGTGATGTTCAGTTCAGTGTTCTAGATAGGCTGATTTGCTGTGTTTGATCATTTGGTTCAGTCTGATTGAACTGTGGTCAGCAGTGCTGGACTGAGGCTGGGGTGCATTAGGGGTTAGTGGGTTAGTCAGTCTCAGGGCTGAGCTCTTGGGTTTTCAGTGCTTCGTTCTGCAGAGTGTTTGAATCACTAGATTTTAGTTGGAGCCGGACTTTAGAGCTCTCTTTTGAATTGGAATAATCAATGGATATCTGCCTAATTCAGCTCTACATGCGTTTTCTCTGAACTTTTAATATATTTCTGCAGATTTCTTGTGTGCGGGACCCTGTGTGATGCTCGTCCTATCGAGTGTAGTCGAGTTTACTTAGTGGACCTCAGACCCAGGCCCAGGTAGGTGTAGTGTAGAGAGTGCTCTTGGGTGGTCAAACCTGGCTTTCTTGTTTTTCTTCTTCTTCTTCTTCTTCTTCTTCTTCTTCTTCTTCTTCTCTCTCTCTCTCTCTGTCTGTCTCTCTCTCTCTCTCTCTCTCTCTCTCTCTCTGTCAGTCTTTTGACTTCTTTTATTTTTTTTATCTATGTCATCTCTTTCTGCTCCCTCACGCTCTTTTCTTCCTGGCACTCTCATTCTCTCTCTCTCTCTCTCTCTCTCTCTCTCCTCTCTCTCTCTCTCTCTCTCTCTCTCTCTCCTCTCTCTCTCGCTCTCTCACTCTCTCACTCTGTTGTCTGTCATTTAGTTTGGTAGTTTTATGGGCAGCTGTTCAGGGAAATAATGAACACACACACTCAGAGAGAAAGAGAGAGAGAGAGAGTAGAGAGAGAGAGAGAGAGAGAGAGAGAGGGAGAGAGAGAGAGAGAGAGAGAGAGAGAGAGAGAGAGAGCGAGAGAGAGAAAGATCTAAATCTCATTCAGCCTTGCTTTTGCATTTCTTCACTTGTAGCCTGCGGCGCCCATGTTCCAGTCCCTCTGTACTCTCCAGTTTAACAAGAACAAGGAAGATCAGAGACTTTCCGTGTGTGTGTGTGTGTATGAGAGAGAGAGAGAGAGAGAGGAGAGAGAGAGAGAGAGAGAAATTGTTGGGGGGTGCATGAAAAATGAATGGGCACATTCTCTGCAGTCTTAGTGCAACCTCAACGGCAACAATGTATTCATTTACGCTGCAACAAGAACTCAAGGACAGGGTCTCTCTCTCTCTCTCTCTCTCTCTCTCTCTGTGTCTGTCTCTCTCTCTCTCTCTCTCTCTTTTCATTCTGCCACTGCCAGCCCTTTTGGGTAAAAGCTGTTTGCTTTGACCATGCCTCTTTTGACACAGATGAACCCAGGACTGAGTGAGAAGGGAGCAGCCGGTTGGGGACGAGGGACACTGAGAGCTAAGGAAGAGAGAGAGAGAGAGAGAGGAGAGAGAGAGAGAGAGAGAGAGAGAGAGAGAGAGAGAGAGAGAGAGAGAGGGAGAGAGAGAGAGAGAGGAGGTAAAAGCATAGCAAGAAGAGCCTAGAAATCCATGGCAGAGCTCTCATAGCTGCCGGCTCCCACCCTATGCCTCCTCCTCCTCCGCTATTCTTTCTGCTCTGTCTCTGATCCAGCTTAAGACTCTGTGCCGGGTTACGATCCACTCCTCAGTTCAAACAAACTCTCACTTTCTGGCCTGGGCTGCAGCTTTTCTATTTAGCCCCCGAATGGATTAGCGTGGGAGGCACGATGCTGTGGGTTGGTGTTTGGTGTGAGGGAGAAGGGTAGCTAGCCAGAGCTGTTGATTAGCTCCAACAAATGCAAAGAAACTAGTTCAGTGTCAGGCTTGTGCAGAACAATTAGGACATTATTGTATGTTTGAGTAAGAGCATGTGGGGGAAAAAAATAGCTTCTCAAGAGGGGGGAAGATGGTATGTTTGATCCCCGGTGATGCCACAGCTATTCGTTTATCTGTTTCTAAGAATTCAAGAAAGATCCTCTATGCCTTCCTGATCACTCATTGTGATGCTTGTGAAGGCAAGGGTCCGTTAGCATAGCAGCGTCGCGGTTATTAAATTGGGCTGGGCACAGTTTTTTTGTTTGTTTGTTTGCTGTTTGTTTGTTTTTTCCAATTCTGCAGACTACACTGTAAAAAACGTCTGTGAATTTTACGGTGAAAAACTAAAACCATGGCAGTAAATGTCTGTAAACTCTAAAAAGGTTGAAACCAGTGAAATGCCAAAATACAAATGTTTAATTCCCTTTACTGTAAAAAAAACATTATTTCACTGTTAGCACAAACCATTAGGGGCGGTACAAGTGTCCAAGTAGGAGCTGAGACTCATTAGGGAGCTCCCAGCATGCCTTGTTATTGAGTTATTGAGACTTTTGAGACATTTTGACTTTAGGTTGCATTGGGGTCATTATTTTGTGTATTTGTGTGTGTGTGTGTGTTTGTGTTTCTGTGCATGTTATGATGAGATATGTGTTGGTCAGGAAAGTTCACCATCAGTGTGTGTTCCGAGTTGTCAGGAGCGAGGGGCGGATTGAGGGAGGCGGACGCACTCGCTAAAACACAGCTTTTTAATAAAGGAAAACAACAAAACAGAGACCTTAACAAAACGAAAACAAACAGGGAGCTAACCAGGCTAAACTAAACAAGGGGAGCTAAACAGGGCAAACGGGACTGACAGACTAAAGACAAAACGAAGGAACGAGAGAGGAAAAGAAACTACGACACGAAACAACGACTAGGGAAACAGACACGGAGAAACTGTGGAGACAGACGGACAGACTAAATACCGTGACCAACTAAACACAGGATAAAGGGGAAATGTACGACAAACGGATGAGAGACAAGAGGGCTTAAATACTCACACAAACGAGACGCACCTGAGACAGATAACGAGAAGGACGGGTTAACAGATGACACGGACGAGGAGGCGGAGACAAGGACATAAACAAAACAGAGCCATGTGCAAATAAAGCACATGGCGGGGACAACAGACTGACAGGACGAAGGCGTGACAGATGCCCCCCCCAAGAACGCGCAACTCCCGGGCGCGTACTCCTAAACCCCCCAGGAGCTGGCACTGGAGAGGGCACGGAAAACAAGACAGGACAACAAACCAACGGGTGACAGGACTCAGGACAGGACGGGAACAGACACAGGAGCTGGGGACACGACAGGACCGAATATACGAGACGGGACATGGGACATGACAGGAGACTGACAAAGGGGGGCAGCAACAGGCTTGACAGGGTTTTTGACATCGGACCGGATGGAAACAGGGACTGGACAGAAGACGGGACAGGTGACAGAACTTGGTGCTGGGACTGGACGGGAGCAGAGACTGGTGACAAGACACTGGACAGGATAGGAACGTTAGACTGGACAGGGGTACGTGACTGGACAGAAGACAGGAAACTAGACTGGAACGGAGACGGGACTGGAGACGGGACAGGGGATTGGAAGGGAAACTGGACCGGAGACAAGACAGGTGACTGGACATTGGACGGATACGGGAACTGGACGTGAGACAAGACAGAGGGTTGAAACAGGGACTGGACAGGACTGACAGGGGACTGGACAGGAGACAAGACAGAGGGTTGAAACAGAGACAAGACGGGTGACTGGACATTGGACGGATACGAAGACTGGACATGACTAACAGAGGACTGAACCGGGGGTTGAAACATAGACTGAACAGGGCTGACAGGGGACTGGACAGGACTCACGGGAGACGGGACTTGAGACAAGACAGGGGGTTGAAACGGAGATTGGATTGGAGAGAAGACAGGGGACTGAACGCTGGACGGATATGGAGACTGGACGTGACTAACAGGGGACTGAACATGAGACAAGATAGGGGGTTGAAACATAGACTGGACAGGGCTGACAGGGGACTGGACAGGACTCACAGGAGACTGGACTAGACTTGGTAGGGGAACAGGGACCAAGACGTTTACGGGGACAGACATGAATACAGTAACAGGTACAGGGACAGAGACAAAGGCTGACACGGGTACTGGGACAAGGACAGAGACGGGAACCATGACAGGGACAGACAAGGGAACCAAAATAACAGGGGGGTGCCCAGGACTGGCTAATGTCTGTGGGGCAGTCTGAGGAACCAGCCTGGGCACAGTTCTGGGGATCGGCCCTGAAGTCCTACGGGCCGACCTACGGACATGGACAGGAGCGGCGGGTGCCGCCATCGTCACGGGGACAGGAGCGGCGGGTGCCGCCATCGTCACGGGGACAGGAGCGGCGGGTGCCGCCATCGTCACGGGGACAGGAGCGGCGGGTGCCGCCATCGTCACGGGGACAGGAGCGGCGGGTGCCGCCGTCACGGGGACAGGAGCGGCGGGTGCCGCCGTCACGGGGACAGGAGCGGCGGGTGCCGCCGTCACGGGGACAGGAGCGGCGGGTGCCGCCGTCACGGGGACAGGAAGCCCCGCAGCAACGTCCACGGGGGCAGGGGAACCTGCGACGTCGTCCACGGGGGCAGGGAGACCTGCGACGTCGTCCACGGGGGCAGGGGGACCTGCGACGTCGTCCACGGGGGCAGGGGGACCTGCGACGTCGTCCACGGGGGCAGGGGGACCTGCGACGTCGTCCACGGGGGCAGGGGGACCTGCGACGTCGTCCACGGGGGCAGGGGGACCTGCGACGTCGTCCACGGGGGCAGGGGGACCTGCGACGTCGTCCACGGGGGCAGGGGGACCTGCGACGTCGTCCACGGGGGCAGGGGGACCTGCGACGTCGTCCACGGGGGCAAGGGGACCTGCGACGTCGTCCATGAAGACAGGAGAGCCGCGCGCCGCGCTCTCGAGGACAGGGGTTTGTGCTGCTCGCCGGGCTCGCGCTGGAGCTGTAAAGGGTTTAGGGGGTTTCACAGGCGCACCCATTAGATCACCTCGAGGTGCGCCCCTGTTAGCCTCAGACCTCAGAGCTACGGAGGTGAGGCTAACAGCCCCTACCCTTAACGCCCCCCCAAAAATTTCCCCGGACCTGAGGGGGTAATCCTCCAGCGAGGGGGGAACTCCAGCACGGTTCTTCCGCCGACTCTTTCGACTCCCGCTGGCGCAACTACTCGATTCCCGAGTCGACTCCTCCGCTATAGGATCCGGAGCAGCGCCAGGCAGGAGCTGGAGCCGGCGACTCCATTCCGAGGCCGCTTTCAAAGCCTCCGCCACAGGATCTTTGGGGCCTGTGCGGAATGGAGTCCGGCGAACGGCACATCCCTTGAGATAATAGTCTGTGCTAGCTGCGTCCTGGGGGTCGTACATTCTGTCAGGAGCGAGGGGCGGATTGAGGGAGGCGGACGCACTCGCTAAAACACAGCTTTTTAATAAAGGAAAACAACAAAACAGAGACCTTAACAAAACGAAAACAAACAGGGAGCTAACCAGGCTAAACTAAACAAGGGGAGCTAAACAGGGCAAACGGGACTGACAGACTAAAGACAAAACGAAGGAACGAGAGAGGAAAAGAAACTACGACACGAAACAACGACTAGGGAAACAGACACGGAGAAACTGTGGAGACAGACGGACAGACTAAATACCGTGACCAACTAAACACAGGATAAAGGGGAAATGTACGACAAACGGATGAGAGACAAGAGGGCTTAAATACTCACACAAACGAGACGCACCTGAGACAGATAACGAGAAGGACGGGTTAACAGATGACACGGACGAGGAGGCGGAGACAAGGACATAAACAAAACAGAGCCATGTGCAAATAAAGCACATGGCGGGGACAACAGACTGACAGGACGAAGGCGTGACACGAGTGCTGGAGTATGGCACCCAGATACCACACATTTCTTTGGTCCTTTCAGCAATATCTCCTTTTAAATATGGCTATATCTCAGTCTATATTTTCTCATTTGTCACACAATTTACATGTTCATTTTATGTCAAAACAATGTTTATTTGTTATTTTCATGTAAATACTATGGCTTTTTATGGTGTATATCTGTTTTTTTTTTTTTTTAACAGAAAAGTACTGTAAACAAAACCGTTCTTAAATGTAAAATTTATGATTTCCAAAAATGTGACCACAGCTGACCAGTTTTTTACAGTAAATTTTATGGATTTCTATTTACAGTGTAGAGACGCACGATTAAGTGTTTTCTGTACTGTTCCTCCAACATAAATAAACCACACTGGTCTGAATATGCAAACATAAGCTACTATTTATAGGCTATTTATTTATTTAATTAATTATTTCTTTATTCCTTTGTTACATCACAATTATTGCATCTTAGCTCCTGCTTTCTGTTCTATGGTGTGGTTAATGTTTGAGAATTATTAGGTGGGTGGGGTTTGGTGGGGGGTGTTAGAAGATTTACACAGTGTTTTGGCGGGTAAAATAAAAATAGCTTTAAGAACCACTGCATTAGCAGGCAGACTGTGCTCTAATATGATGTGATATAATTGTATGTGAAATGGTATGAAAACATAAATATCACCTTTTTAGTGGAAAGAATTATCACGGTTATCAGTTTCATCATGATATTTAGTTGTACTGAGCTGAAAACGGTAAAAATATACTGATACACAAACCTAAAACAAAATGATTTAGTTCACAGTATAGTACTAGTTCAATACATAGTACTAAATATGTATAAAATAAAATTTAAGCAAAATTAATTCTAAATGAATAATATTTGTTTAGCTTCTGTAAAGCTGTAAAAGTTAAATTAAAATAGTAAGCAATTGCATTAGATTTGGTTAATGGATGAAAAATAATTGCACAGTAATTATACATTTATACTGCTCAATTTGGAAGGTTTTTTAGAAATATTAGTTTTTTTTTTTTGTGATTTATAACATTATATAACATAGCATTAAATCATTTAAGGTGGTCCTCAATTTCCTATGTTCATAGTTGAAGGAAATTCTTCACAATTAAAGGTGAGGGAAAAAAAAAACACTCAAATATAATATATATATATATATATATATATATATATATATATATATATATATATATATATATAAGGTGGAATGGAACATTATTTATGGTGGAATGGGTGGTGAGCTTGTAATTTGGGCTAGATTTAATTATTTTTTGCATGAGTGGTCTTGTTTGTCATTAAATAAGGAATTAAATGAAAGCAAAATAGCACATTTCTACAGAAAACGCAGAAACATCAGTAATAGCCAATTAACATACTATTCAGTCTCCAGGAGTTCAAGTGTAGTGCCCAATATCATCTCCTCATCCTGTGCCACGTTATGTGTGGCACAGTGCCCTGGACAATGGGAGACTTAACTTTGTTTATCACTGTACTTAATGTGAGGTTTTCACACCATGGAAATTGCGGTAATTTACATTTAAAAGTGTCACTCTTTGGTACTTTACTGTGGTTTACCGTAAGCAGGGCAATATATGTGCCGAGGATTAGTGAGGAATATCACAATACCATTTATTCAGTGTACACACCTAAAATCTAGACTTACCAAATCAAGGAGGAATAGGTATGTCGACAGGTATGTTTTGCAGTTCCTCTCCATGCTATAAACAACTTAGCCTCTCACTGATGTCCACACGGGGTGTCTGCCCGAGCCAGATGTTGACACGTTCAGTCTGCAGTCCGCCCAAGAAACAGGTGTTTTGCGGAGTATGTTGCTGCCATTCGGAAGCGTCAGTTTATCCCCATGATTTCTGCTTAACTATGTCCCCCAGGGCTGGTGAAGCACACTAGTACCAGGAGGGAAATACAGCAGTTTTACTGTGCCTCCACCTCCATACTCCCTTGACGGTTTGTTAGTGTTTGTTTTGCTTTCAGTCAGCCATTGCGCTTTTCACCTGCTTGATTCCCTCTTCCTCTTGGCCTTGAACTGCTTGGTCATTCAAGTCCAGGCTTTTACCCCACTGTGCTTTTCTGGCCAAACTGCCCTCTGTACTTCTAGGTGTGTGTGTGTGTGTGTGTGTGTGTGTGTGTGTGTGTATAAATGTCTGCATGTGCAGTTGTTCTTCCTCTGCTAACAAGCACACTGCCAGGTGTTTTGCTGTGAACCTGCATGAGATTTGCCAGGTAATTAGGGCCCAGATTCCTTGCCCTTGTTTTCCTGGAAAACAGAGAATGTTTTTCCACTATTCACCCCATTTGCCTATTTACGTGATTGTTTGTCCGATTGGTCATGTGGTCGCTTTGCATGCAGCGTGAAAAAGACAGCTTCAGAATGCCTTGTTAATTAAGGAACCCAAACAAATCTGTCCTTGTGTTTGTGCACAGAGAGAATCCGAGGAAACCGGGAGGACTTGCCATTCCTGGAGTGTGATTGGAGTTCACAGGATGCATTTGTAAATTTTTGTTTTGTACTCTTTATTTCTTTGGGTTTTTTTTAGCATGGCTATCTCATTACAGCATCTTTATTCATGTTTGCTTCGGCCGTCTGAGGATGCCACTGCATTTATCTATTCTTGCTTCATTTGTCATACATTTTCCCATCCCGCACTGTCAGCACTTTTTTCATCTGCCCCTGCAATTCTTCCTCTTGTGCTTTCAAACAGAAACCTGCGCTGGTCACACATGTGCTGTTGAATCATCAGGCATCTCTATGGTAAACCGACAGCTGTCTTTGAATAATTGGAACATTGTTGTGAAGATTTGATGGCATTCAGCCAGAAGTGGCATGCAAAATATGAAACATGCTTTTTCTTTCATTTAACTTTAAGTCTGATATCGTGATCCTAGAAGGAGAATCTTTATTGTCACTATTTAGAAGTAGGAATTTTCACGGCATACAGCATTTTACATCTTTCATGCAGCCCTCTGTTTTGTTTAAATTTAGGTTAAAAATTTAGGTTACTTAGGTTAAATTTGTCATCAGATTTGACTGATATGGACTTTAGTGTATCGTCTGCATAACTATGGATGTTAATATTGTGAATAAACATTACAAAATAGGTCATTCTCACCCTTTATATTTCTGTGCCACGCATGATTATTTGTGATATTTAAAGATTACAATCTAATTAATAACCATGTAATTAACAGATCTTAAACCATTTATGAACATTTATAAGTGTAGTCTTATTTTAAAGTGGAACCTGATCCTAAAATAGAGCCTTATGGGACTCCATACATCATTTAATTTGTACAAACCTAAGTGATATGTACGTTAAGAGTTGAACCATAATAGAATTCTTCCTGAGATTCTGATCACATACTCTATTCTTTCTAGCAGAATAGTGCAGTCTGTAGTATCAAAAGCTGCACCAAGTTTGAGTAACACAAACATGGATGCACACTCTCGATTGGACACTAGAAATAGATCATTTATTTTCTTCACTAGAGCTGTCTCTGTGCTGTGGTTAGGCCTGAATCCATATTGGAATTATCTATGAATTTGATTCTTAATCAAATATAAACAAAGTTGTTCAGGGTTTAATAACTGCTCATTTAAAAGCTCAGTGACTGTTGGCCTTTTGAACACACTTGCAATGGTACATCTTTAAGTAGCTGAAATGACTAATTACACGGCCTGTCTGCAAACATGTCTTAGTTCTTCAAGGATTTCAATGTCTCTGTATAATATTTTTTTTTTCTCAGTGCTACCTGACTTCACTAATTACCTTTACTACTCCATTAAAGAGGGCAGCTCATTAGCTGGAGTCTATGGTGTTGTGAAAGACTAGAACAAATACACCATAGACGCAGTTAGGAAAAAAAAAAAAAAATAATAATTCCTGCTTTGTCGAGTGACCTTTGTTTTACACAGCCTTGCAATGTGTTTACAAGGTTTTTTCTGGACGGCATATTACATTAATACAAGCCCTGCTAGTCACTTGACCTTTCCCGAGTTGCTATGTGAACACATCTTGCAGCTATTTTCGCAGAATCAGATGCAGGTCTGTCCCTTATTAAAGAGAGATTTGTCCAAAGATTTTGATGGGTCACATGGTTGGTAGCTGTCCCACAGCTTTAAAAAAAAGCTAAACTTGGCAAATCACAAAGGTAAGTTTTGATGTCCTATGACTCTTGTTTTAAAAACGCACTGTAAAATATTTTATTTTTTAAATTTATAGTGGAGGATATGCCATTACCTACTGGTTAGAAAAGTGGTTTGGGACTGGCAGGTTGCCAGTGTGATGAAATTTGGGAAAGTCCTCAGGTGTTTGTATGCATCTTTAACTCTGTACATGGGAAAACTAATCAAGTGGCTCGCTGTGACATGGCTCCCTGAGTGAGCTATGAGAAACTGTATCTGGACACTGGAGAGACACTGGAGAGAACTCTGAACTTTGTAAAGCATGTGAAGAGATGAGAATGTTGCTCTATTCCTACTCCATAAGTGGGTAATATTGATGTAGTTTTGCTGCAGTGGTTTTCTTGTGGTATTTTGACCAAAGCAGGTCATAGGTGTTTCATTAAGACTCCATAACTGTGTTTCCTTGTGGCAAATGGATAGAAAATGTCCCCATTAAGACTGTTCTGGAGGTTTTTGGACATTTAATTTGAAGAAAGAGCAAATGTTAGGAGAAGAAAATAGAAAAAGCAAGTGATTTTCTCATGTTCCACCACAATTACTTTATTGAGAGAAAGTCCTGAGTGGATTCAAGCCATTTATCTCCCAATCACGTGCATGGCATTATGAGTAATGACACTTTCATGCCATTCAGCTGGCATGATTACTCTCTCTCTCTCTCTCTCTCTCTCTCTCTCTCTCTCTCTCTTTCTTTTTTTCTTTCTCTCATGACATTTGCTGGCATATGACATCTTTAAATTGTAAGCTCCAAATTTGTATTTTGTACTCTTGCTTTCTTTTACTATGTTTCAACATCTTCTGTTATCATACCAGTTTTTACCTGGCTGCATACCACCAGAACCCCAAAAAGCAAGGTCATCTTTAGAGTCTTAGTCCTATGTTTAGGATTTTTATATTGTTAGCCCAGTATTTTGGTTTTGTATCTCTCAAGCTGAATGGAATGTGTCAAAATCTAGGAATGTGTCAAAGAATTAGTCAAATATGTGCACCCTGACATTGTGGCAAGGCTGCTCCAAAAATGAAATATAAACTAAACCACTCATGTCCATATTTTCATCCAGCTAAAGTTTGAGCAGTCAGAGGATGATAAAGAGTAAACATTCTGAAGCCAGTCTCACTTTTTAAGGCACAGTGAATGGGAAGTCATTGTCATTGGAACACTGACACCTTGTTTGACTGTCATTTCCTATAGTCTTTTAAACCTGGAATTTTAATGCGTAACATAGTCGGGATGGTGTTCAAACACACTCATACTGTCATTTTATTGTTAGCAACATTGCTTGTTTAGTATCTTATGAAAAATAAATTACAGGTAACAATTTCTTAGAAGCTCATACATAAGCCTTTATAAGTGCAGATATATCTCATTGTAATTTGGCAATAATGCTTCAGAAGCATATAAACTCCAATGACTATTTATCTTTTTAATAAGCTCTAATTGATCATTCTGTAACATATAGTTATACAAGTGTCACTATTCAGTATAATGGCTTTTAAATTGATAAAGACCCTTACATAATTATAAAACATTTATATTACATATTAAGTGTTTTAAACACATTATGAATTAAAGTCATTCCTCATTTATATATATATAAATATATAAAATGTAAACCATCAAGCACTTTATTGATACGCATCAAGCACTTTATATGTATAATCTAGTTATAGTTGTTAATGTGTTCTAGGCATTTTATAATCATGCATAGGTCATTATCCATTTAAATATTTTATGTTGAATAGTGCTCCGGTTTCCTCCCACAGTCCAAAGACACACGTTGGTAGGTGGATTGGCGACTCAAAAGTGTCAGTAGGTGTGAGTGTGTGAGTGAATGTGTGTGTGTGTCTGTGTTGCCCTGTGAAGGATTGGCGCCCCCTCCAGGGTGTATTCCCGCCTTGCGCCCAATGCTTCCAGGTAGGCTCTGGACCCACCGCGACCCTGAATGGGATAACGGTTACAGATAATGAATGAATGAATGAATGAATGAATGAATGTTGAATAGTGATACTTTTGTATATGTTAAAAAAAAACATTTATTTATAGTTTATTATAAAAGTCTAATGAGGCAGTATTTGTATAAATGTGGTTATAACTCTTTGTAACACAAAAAATAATAACAATAATTAGTAACATATATTTGTTTATGAATGAATGAATGAATGAATGAATGAATGGACGGATGGATGGATGGATGGATGGATGATTGAATGAAATGTATTTGGAAGTTCTTAAAACTTGACATAGTTAACATTTGTGGGGCTTAAATATGTAAATTATTATTCTTCTTTTTAATTGCTATGTTTTCATATTTGAAAAGTTTTATTGAATTACATTACTGAATGGAAAATGTAAGCATATCTTATTTGGGTCGATGTAGGCTAGCTGGAATTATGAGTGGAATTGGACTCAGGGTGGGTTGGTACATTAACTATTAGTGGGACCCAGGTGGGCTGCCTACACCAGGTTATCAACTATCTATTAACAGGGCCCAGGTGGGCCCATAGGTGCTTATGTACAGTCCAGGTAGGCCCTATTTATTACCCATCATGGTCCCTTTATACCTAGAAGACCCATGGACAATACTTGCTGTTACCCTATGCTGCCCATTTGAGCCCCATGCCTAGGAAATGTGTATATATGTCGGAATATATTCTGATAATTTCATATATGTAAACACTCACATATCCAATGTGATATAACAAATGGAGTAGCTCCTAAATTGGATATATTGTGTGGACATAGAATATAGAATATGTGCCTTCGCCTTATTGCACACTTGTGAGAAAAGGCTTAGGTTTGAAGAAATATAGAATCCTAAACTCATTTCAATCTGTCCTTGAAGTCTTCCATGCCCGGCTGTTTATTATTGGAACATATTCGATCTGTAAACCATCAGTGTATTCAGCAGACTCCACTGGTTAAATAAAGGTTAAACTGATGCACCTATACGTAAACATTATGCGCGGTAAATTGACGGCAGGAAAAACATGCCTCATATTTATTCATGAACATCGTGAAACGCATGTCGGGCGAGTATCTGCAGCCACGCAGAGGCCTAAAAACATGAATGTAAGATGAGACGTGTGTCTTCTCCCAGGCTTATTCATACTAGACCTTGAAAAATTTGTTCTAGTCTATCAGGGCCCAGTTATTCATATCAGATCTGCTCGGGTATGGTTGTTGTTTCTCAGGTCCAGGTATAAATGGCATGTTCAGTTTTCTGTGTTTCCTCTACTAGAAAATAGCCACATGTTTGTGCTTGAATACGTTTTTCTGGTCAGAACCATACTTGCTTATATACCTGTGTCCATTTCCTTTCACATGACAATACTGTTAACACTGGGGGAGTGTGTGGAGTGTGTTTTGGTCAAGATTTCCCACATGATGCTAATGTAAATAGGAAATATAATAGAGTTTGTATAATATATACTCTATAATGTACATTGTCATAATGATCTGATGCTATTGTTGCTACCCTGTCTGTCTTGGTCTGTCCAGGGTTTTGTTGTGTCATGTTTTCAGGGTTTGATTGGTCTGGATTGAGTCGGGCTCTGTTTGGATTTAGGCCAGCATTTCAGGCCTGATTAAAGCTATAATCCTTCCACAGCTGACCCTGAGAGAGTGAGAGAAAGAGAGAGAGAGAAACAGAGAGAGTGGGAGAAAGAGAAAAAAGTGTGTTCTGGTAGGTTAGTGTATGGTTGCCTCGGCCATCAGGCCCAAGCCCATGGTGCTGATCCGGTGATTAATACGGAGCTGGCGGGCTGTGATTAGTGATGCTGACAGCCCATGCATCTTAGCACCCCCCCCCCACCACCCCACCCACTATCTCCCTCCTCTTGCCTCCCTCCCTCTCCCATTTTCTCTACCTCTTTCTTTCTCACTCACAAACTCAGCAGGGAGCATTTCCCACAATTTATAGTTCATCAGTGCTTCCGTTTCTCCTTTTCTTCTATTGGTGCCCCGAGAGAGAGAGAGAGAGAGAGAGAGAGAGAGAGAGAGAGGGGTGCTAATTGAGGCAAGCTCTTATCTCCAACACAGGGATGATGATGGGACATGAGGTAAGATGAAGGGTGAGAGAGAGAGAGAGAGAGAGAGAGAGAGAGAGAGAGAGAGAGAGAGAGAGAAAGAGAAAGAGGGAGTAGGCTGTGGTCTGAGATTGCTGCAGTGGTGCTAATATGAGTGAGGGTTCAATTGAAAAGCACTTCCAGATGTTGAGGGGGCGATTCATCACAACTCATCTGGGCTTGCATGCCTGACGACTTCAATCACATAGGAAATCACGCAAACACACACTTGCATGGCTCTCTACATTGGAGCTGTCATTTTAGCACTAGTCTGTAGTGCTCCTCTGCTGTCCATCCATAAATGTTAGTTTTGTCCTATTAAATTCATTCAAAACTGACCATTGAATACATTGGTGGAAGCCCAGATAAAGAGGATCAGCACAGGAACTGGTAATGTTTTTTGTGTTAGTTTTTCTAAGAAACTATGTGCTTTCATTATGGGTGGATTCACTGTTCACAAAATATTGACAGATTTGAATAGCATGCCCACACTAAAATTGAAGTTTCAATTCAAACTAATTTCATTTCTAGTTTGGGTCAATCTGAGTAAAATGTTCTCATCTCTATATGCACATAAGAAACACACAGACCCAGAAACTTATGGCAATGTCATCAAATGCTTGCTACTATGGTTACACAAGTTTTGAATTTGCCAGGTTTCATAGTGCATTGCAATATGTCTATAAGTTTATAAAGTGCCTTGTTCTGTTACAAATATTTGACTAAACTGATTTAATAACTATGGAAGCCCTGAAGGTCAAGCTGAATAAAAAAAAAAGTTTAAAGTATGCTTCACATTATTTATTATTTTCTGCCTGTTATACACACCAAACAACACTGAAAGAAATATTTCAAGCATTTTTTAACCCTCAGGCGCACCTCACTAGAAGGGAAAATACATTGTGGAAAGAAAGAGATATATATATTATGCTTTTGATGGCTAAACTTGTACCTAGAAATATTTTTCAACTCTTTTTGGTGTGTTTAACAGGCAGGAAAAATATAATGTGGAACTTGTCTCAGGAGTTTAAATTATACATATATTAACTTTTTTATTCACCTTGACCTTCAGGGCTTTCGTAAATAACTCATTGTGAAACCTGAAATTTCAAAATCAGCCTCAGCATTAAAGGGTTAATGACTAGGCAGGATTCCCTTTTGCATAAATGCCTCTGTTTATATGATGGGACTTGAGCTTTCCTTTGAAATCACCAGTATGCGTAAAAAGCAAGCGGGCTGTTTTGGCAGCTCATGCACTTGGCCATCAAAACAGTGAGCTCCCCTTCATCGTATGCTCCTTTTCCTCCTACATGGCTTCCCGCAGCCCTGAGGCTGCATGTCTTTACGTGGGCCAAGTCTTTCCAAATCATACTCAGAAAACAGGAGCATTTCTTGGAGGAGAGCAAGTGGCCTTTTGCCTGTCTGCTTTTATTAGTGATGAGTTTGTCCACTTTCAGGTGGTTGACTTCCCAAAGAGAGCAAAATGTACATGACTAAACCAAAGGCCAGTGACATGCACATTTTATAGATTTGATGTGGAGTCATGCTTGATGTGTTCTTACAGAGGATGAATGTGAAACTCTGGGTGATGCTCCCCTATCAAAACCTGTGTCTGGACCTTCATATAGATTCTGTCAGTTTAAAATTGCCAAAACTTAAAAGTGGACATCTACAATAACATGGAAATGCTGTTCATTCTGGTTTGTTTATGCTCAGCAGCAATGTGTCTTTTATGATGGAATGGTATGTTTGTACGTAGCTGAAGTTAAACTTGTCTGTACATTTGCAGTTTGCAGTCTCCTGAATTTAGAGATGTTTCTACCTTAAGTGATCAGAAACAGCAAAAATAAGTCAATATTACCTACTTATGGAGCAGGAATAGAGCAATATCCATAGTTTCAGGTGCTGCACATCTTGATGGTATGGTGTGGTATATGGGGTACAAAGATAGTGGGGCCATTCTTCATCAATGGAAACCTCAAGGCCACTGGATATGTGAAATTGCTACACGACGATGTGTTTTTCTCTTTATGCACTGAAGCTGGCACGTTCCCTGAGTTTTTCCAGCAAGATGGTGCACCACCACATTATGGGTGTCAGGTCCGAGCATTCCTAGATGAACAGTTTCCTGGAAAGTGGATTGGTCGTCGTGGGCCAGTTGAATGGTCCCCCAAGGTCTCCCAATCTGACCGCCTTAGACTTTTATCTTTGGGGTCATCTGAAGGCAAATGTCTATGCTGTGAAGATATGAGATGTGCAGCACCTGAAACTACGGATACTGGAAGCCTGTGCTAGCATTTCTCCTGCGGTGTTGCTATCAAGAGTGGGAGAAGAGGGTTGCATTGACAATCCAACACAATGGGCAGCACTTTGAACACATTTTATAAGTAGTCAGAAACTTGTAAATAACTCATGAAAGAATAAAGTTACACCAAACATCAATGTTTTTCTTGTGAAATTCCCAAAAAGTTTGATGTGTCACATGACCCTCTTCCCATTGAAAAATCAAAAGTTGGATCCAAAATGGCCAACTTCAAAATGGCCGCCATGGTCTCCAACCATCTTGAAAAGTTTCCCCCCTCCCATATACTACATACTACACCCATGTGCCACAAACAGGAAGTTAATATCACCAACTCTTACCATTTTATTAAGGTGTATCCATATAAATGGCCCACCCTGTATATTCACATTTAAAGTGGATCAATATTTGCCCAAAAAAAGAAAAAAAAAAAAAAATATATATATATATATATATATATATATATATATATATATATATATATATATATATATATATAATAAAGCTGGAGCAGGGAGTTTGTCACGTCTTTCTGTAATATTATTGGCTGTTGCAAAGCAGAAATCAGATTATTGCCGGACTCATGTAAACTCTGAGTTTTCCTGTTATCTGATTTCCCAAGTGAATGTAAACACGTTGATCAGATTATTCACAAAATCTGATTTTGTTCTATTATCTGATTATCGAGTGCATGTAAACACACACACACAGTAAGTATCACAGTAAGTATACACACAGATCATCCTTCTCTCTGTCTGGGAAAGCTTTATAGTTGGTGTTAGAATATTGTTGTGATGGTTTGATGGCACTCCACCTCAAAAACAAGTGGAATATTTAATTTGATTATTAATTCTTCATCAAAAAATGTCATTTCCAACACTTCTACTATGATGCCCCATTGAGCTCCAATCCTCTGGAGCTTTACACTCCTTTTTAGACATATCTTGGCAATGACAATGGTCATCGTAGTCTCATTTATGAAAATTAGCACTGTTTTCACGATTCAAACTAGGTTTGAATGAAATTAGACCGTTAAGAACTGATACAGTCGGAGTACAAATCATCAAGCTGGTCTGGTTTTTGCAGGCTATCATCAGTTCAGTAATAAAAACAATATCATGTAGTATAAGAAATTAGGAGTTATGGCTAAAAGTGAGTTCACCTGAGGATGAGCACTTTTCCACCTCAGCTACTTTCCTTCCTCTCTTCTTTGGTCAGCGAAAGGAATATTAAGAGAGATGCTGTAAGTGGCGAGCCAAAAAAAAGTTATAAAACAAAAGCAATTTGACTCTTTCCCTCCATTCTTTCTCCTCTCTCTGTTTCTCATCTTCAGTCAGATGGGTGCTCCTGCCCGTCTTGCAAGACTACTGAAGAGGTTGAAGGGTACTAATGCACCCTTCTGTACTGAGGACCCTTTTCTACTGCCTGTCACTTGGAGTAATCGCTCTGTGTTTTAGTGAGGGAAAGAGCGAGACAGAGGGAACAGGAGCTGGAATGGTGCACTGATGGCACATGTTGTTTTAAAGTGGTGTCCTCCTGATTTGCGCTAGGTAAGAGCCTCTGCAAAAAAGGACTTTTCAAGTGTGATTTATTGGGCTGAAGAGGTTCTTCCTGATTTCATTCCTCAGCCTTTTTTTTTCAATTTCCCCACCATTTTGTTTTCTTCACTGTAAAAACTTTCCTGTAAATTTACCGTAATTTACTGGCAGCAGTGTCACCAGTATTTATGCTGTTTTCTTACAGCACTTAAATTGTAATAAGAAGTACAGCATATTGCTGTAATCCAAAAATTACAAATTATTACTGTATTTTTTACAGCAGTTAACTCTAAATTGATTTTAGGGCAGGACTTGAGTTTTATATTATTATTTTTTCATTGTTTTTTTTTTTTTTTTAGCTGGGTAGACATTTGGTTTTACTTTTAGCATTTATCCTTTATTTATTTATTTATTTATTTATGGGGGTGGGGGCTAAGTAAGCTGTTGATAAAGGCAACACTCTAACCGTATTGACTCAGACCGTATTCAGGATCTCCAGAGCCAAATCTTGCACAGCTCTCAGTCAAACCATATTCCAGCGTGTCAACATAAAAGTTGACTTGAGTTGACTTTCATACTAAAATATGAATGCAAATGAAAATATAAGTAAATAACTTCAGAGCCTATATCAATACCCTCTAAATAAACAAACAACCTTTTTTGAACAAGAAATGTACACTCTTTGAGCCAAACACCAAGTGTTTCCTGATGACCATCCAGTTTCCCAGCATTTTTTGCTATAAACAGTAAGTTACTGTACTTAGAAAATACTCACAAGTGGGCGATAAAATTACAGTGAAGGTTATGCTTTATTATTTATTATGCCGATTATACTTTACAGTCCATAGCATAGTTCTGGATTTAAAAGAAACTGTATTTTCCTGTAAAAGCTTCCCTGCATAATTACAATAGGTTTCTACAGTGTATTGTCAATGTCATTCGCACCCTTGCTTTCTTGTTCACCTCAGTAGCCCTCCTCCTCCAGTTTTCCAAGCTCTGCCTTTTGTTTTCCCTTCCCCTTTTTATCGCCCCTGTATTTGTCACATTTTTTCAAGTCCTCTACTTCCTCTCAAAGTTTATTGCTCCAAAGTTGCTCATTGTTAGCTCAGGAGACACGGAGGTGATTCTCTTACAATTTCTTGGGAGAAATTGCTTTGGACAAAAAGGGGGACTTGAGAGGCTTCTTTTGCAGATAAAAACAACAGTTATTGAGAGGATAAAAAGTGAGATGTTTCTTAGGCTTTGTTGACACAGCAGGTAAAAGTGGTGCCAAATCTGAATGGCTTTTGGTCAGGCTTTGACCAAACAAAACACAATTCTTTTGCTTCATTTCAAATGAGCTCTAACTATCAAATAAATTATTAATTAAAGACTTTAAAGAATATTAAAATGCAAATTTTAAAAGTGTAAATTTGCCGGTTCTCTCGCAAACACAACGTCTCCAAAAAGAAGGTGGCGAGTGCCGAACAAAATGAGTTTCTATATTTAAGCAGCTTCATGCCAACATGAACAATATTAAATGGATATAGAACTACTAGAAAGAACTCTTGTTGTGTTCGTTCTTTAAAAAGATTTAATACCAGTTTCCACAAAATTTATTTTCTCACCAATGAGAGACAGGAACCTGTATTAAGGATTTCACAGGTTTTTCTTTTCCATGTCCTTAACACCTTAAATCAATTTAAAACAAAAATGCTTTGGACCGTCCAGGGATCATTATTAACAGCTGGATTGACATTAAAGTCAGACAGAGCTCAGACAAGAGTCACATTGCCACAGATCGGACATGGATCAGATTACCACACATGAAAGTGGCTCAAAACTGAATTAAAAAAAATAATAATAATCAGATTCAATGCGACTTATGCTGTTCACACAGAAGGAAAATGTGGCCAAAATCTGATCTCTTTCTTCTTGTTGTCTTTGATAATATATAAAGTTATTAGGATATTAAGATATCATTCTTATTTTTTTTTTCTTTCTGTTTCCTCTGTGATCCTCAGTAACCCTGTCCTCTTTTCATATTTTGTGCTGGTGCCTTGTTTTATGAAATCCACCCCTTGGCTAAGAGTTTTTTTGGGGCCCTGCGAATGTGAGGGTGGTTTGATACTTCAGCATCTAACTCCCCCTCAAAGCGAGGAAAGCAGATTAAGGCTGACTTTGCCTCCTGCCAAGTGCTGTCAAGCGACACCGAATTATTTTTGGTTAGCTGGCTATGCCGAACAAACCTGTCTGGATCTCAGGACGAGTGCCTGCATTTTGTTTAGACAAGTTCCCAACACACCCTGCCATAATCCTATATACAGTGCAGCTAGAGAGAGAGAGAGAGAGAGAGAGAGAGAGAGAGAGAGAGAGAGAGAGAGAGTGAGAGTGACAGAGCAATATTGGACATGACTGGGCATCAGTGGAGAGGGATAACTCCGGACAGCTGCTCTCAGGATTAGTGCTATGTTTCGCTACATATCATGCTGTCAAGCGCTGGGGATTTACAGAAGATCTGGCAACCCATGTTTCACCTCCTGTTAAATACGGCAGCTAAACTGAGCATTGCCTCACTATCTCCAGCCTCCACTCACAACGATTGAGATCTTTTTTAGAATTAGTCCTCAAGCTATTGCCCTGCATACTCTGCCCCCCCCCAACCCCGCTCTCTGTTCTTCAAAGGTAAGGACCCCTACATGACCACCATAGAGCAGGTATGGAGGGCTTGAGTAGGTGCAAAGCTGCCCTGTCAAGGCAGATCAGAAGCATAAAGAGGAGCCCTGGCCTTTCCCTCTTCCCTCTGTCCAGAGCATGCTGCCCAGAGCCAAAATCCCCCCAAACCTTAGCCATCTTGCCCCCAGGATTCCCTGGGACCTGAGATCCCCTCCGCTTTAGGAGTATCCACTCCCTACTTTTGTCCTCAGCTGCTAGGCACTTAACATGTCAACCATTAAATCCACTGTGTGACTGGCGAGGGTCTATTGGTGTTGGTTAGACTGACAAGCTCTGCCAGTAGCACAGCTAAATAGCAGTAAGGGGACTCTTAGCTCCCAGAACCGCATCCATCAAGTCGAACAAATCAACAGGTAGAAAAGGTAGAGACTGGTAAGTGTCAGAAATAATATCAGAAACAAAACCACTTCATTGCCAAGCAACTTGGCATGTGATGACAAATATAGAGTGTAAAATGGATATTTATTCAAGACAAAGGCTGTTAAGCATGCATCACTTTCCCGTTTTGTATAAGTGGTGCTCCAGTTATTTTAAGACAAACCCGAACAACAAACTCACACTCACCATGGACCATGGGAGGAAACCCACGTGGACACAGGGAGAACACACCAAGGAGTGGGTGTTTGAGCAAAATATTTAGGGATTTAAAATTCCTCTAGGTTACACTGGGCATGGAGCATGGAGAACTTTGAGGCTGTGTATTTTAATTATTTATTTAGTTATTTATTTATTTTTTACTGGAGGTCACAACAGGTTTGTCCAGCCAAATGAACTCATTATAAGGGTGTTTACAGCTGTTTAGAATTTGAATTAACTTGCACACAGAGAAATTTGTTCTCCGCAATCAACCCAATCCGTGGCGTGAAACACACATTTACACACACTAGTGAACACTAGGGGGCAGTGAGCACACATGCCTGGAGCGGTGGGCAGCCCTAGCCATGGCGCCCCCCGGGCAGCAGTTGGGGTTAGGTGCCTTGCTCAGGGGCACTTCAGTCATGACCTGCCGGCTCTGGGGATCGAATCAGCAACCCTCCGGTTACACACCCAGTTTCCTAACCACCAGGCCACAGCTGTTTAGAATATTGGTGACTAATTGGTGAATATGGGTGATTTGTCTTTAAAACATGCCAGACGTTACATTAATACACATACAGACATGAAGTGCACTGGAAAGTGCATAAATTCAGTTCTAATAATATAGCAGCTGTAATGAAGGAGCACAGTGTTTTGTTTTTTAAGATTTGGATCCTGTTCTTTTGAAAAAGAAAAAGAAAGAATCTCTCTCTCTCTCTCTCTCTCTCTCTCTCTCTCTCTCTCTCTCTCTCTCTCTCTCTCTCTCTCTCTCTCTCTCTCCTCTCTCCCTCTCTCTCTCTCTCTCTCTCTCTCTCTCTCATGCCCTTCAGGCACTTTACACTTCTGGAGATGCGAGAGAAGAGCATATCTGACTGGAAAGTTTATAATTAGAGCAAAAAAAAAAAAAAAAAAAGTGTAAAACAGCTTTGAAAAAAAGTTTGCGAAGGGTTCTCTCATGTTATGTTCAGCAACAGTTGCATTTGGAAGGCTGCAAACAGAGTGGAGGTTGTATTACTGTGCAAGGTCAGAATTTAAGAAGCAGACAAACAGTGGTAAAGTAGAGGGAGCCTCCATCTGTTTTCTAGGGAATGCTACAAACACACATGCAGGCATACACACACCAACCAGTTCTTATTATCACTTGCAATCCTTCTCTGTAGTCACACTTGATTTTCACACACTTTTTGTGCCGCTAAATCAAGGGTGTAAAGCCATCTTGGCATCCTAACAACTGACTGACCCACTACATCTCCAAAAATTGTGCAAACTCTTTCTGCTGCGTGATTTCCACTAGTTTCAGATGCACTCGTTGCTAAAATTTGTGGTACTCTCTGTACATGAGCATTGGCCACCAGATTGCCAAGTCTAAGGTCACAACACTCCATGCCAAGCGCTAGTTATAGAGGTGTATAAAACCTCTAGGATCAGGCTGTGGAGGAGTGATGGAGACCAGTACGACACATGGTTCTTTGCTTTGTGAAGGGATTCTTCAGATTGATGGAGAATGTGCTGTACTTGGGTCTATATACGGCCTTTCAGAAAAGCCTTCGTCTTTTGCAGGAACATTCCGCAATGGTTCAAAACCATTGGCCTTTGGGAGTCTCGTAGTCTCTAGATGTGTATTAGCTATAATCCCCAATTGGGTGATTGGAAAAAGTTACTGAAAACCTAATCTAAGACTACATCAGTTTGAAGTTCATTCCTAGCCTAGTCTTACCTAAACTGTACCAGTTTCGGTAGGTGAGAGCAATGTTTTCCTTTTTAAAGATGTTCACGCCAAAATGTCTGACAGCTGCAATGAAGATAACACCCTGATGCCTTCAACAATGTGGCACCTGAAGCTAGCACCCAGATTCCTGAGCTTATTTCTTGTTCCCGAGCTTGTTTCTCCACAGCCAGGAAATGTCAAATCTGTACCACGCTCACACCTCTATCTTTTGTCAAAGGGCAGGTTTAATAGAGTGTGGAATTCAACACTTTTGCCTTGTTTCCGTTCTGGCATTTTTTTTTTTTTTAAAGGACTGGCTGTGGTAAAAGCCTCCCGTTCATGAACACAGTGTTTTCTTCATAAGCTTAACAAGAAGACTATTTGATTAAGCCAGGGCCCTGTTCAGAACCACTGCTTCTTCAGTGCTCATGGTTCCCATGGTGATTCTAAAAATGTTTAAGTTCCTGCCGTGTCCGACAGCCTTGAGATATGTCAGTCACTTGAAACTTTCATCTCTAGCTCTCTTGTTGACTCGCTGTTTCTTTGTCTTACTGTTTCTGCTGCTCCTGGCATTTTTGGATTGTGCCTCCAAAGATGTTTCTTTTTCAGGTCCAGCTCTGAGCTGATGGAGCTGTCATTGACCCTGTCTTTGCAAGTTTGGTCCTACATGATGGCATAGCCCTATGTTTCCCGGGGACCAAGATCATTGGTGTATCTCTCTCTCTCTCTCTCTCTCTCTCTTCTCTCTCTCTCTCTCTCTCTCTCTCTCTCTCTCTCTCTCTCTCTCTCTCTCTCTTTCTCTCTCTATCTATCTATCTATCTATCTATCTATCTATCTATCAATCTATCTCTCTTGGTGCCCAATATGGATCTCACGCCATCACTTACTCATTTGCCAGTTAAGGATCAACCAGAGCCTCTATTATGTCTATCTCTTATATGGGTTCTTGCAAATACAACCTTTCTCCAGAAAATATGGTATTGAATATGTATAGACTAGATATTGGAATATTTTTGGAGAATTTGATTAGCATTTGGCAACTTCCTTATAAGGGTATGATGATCCACCTCTTCAGAGGATGCAGTTAAACTACTCCACAGTAGTTTAGTGACCAACCTTAATGTAGCTGAGTTCACATGTGGTAAAAGCTGCCTAATAAAGCTTAGAAAATAGTGTGTCCAGTTCTCCTGTTATCAGCCATTTGTTAATTCTGTGTGTTTCACTGATGCACTCTTTATCGAGCTTTTTGAACTGGTCTTTTGCTCAGAGAGATGTCTACTCAAACAGGCTTCTGGAAAGAGATAAACAACGCTGCCTCTATTTGCATTTTCTTTCAGGTCAAAAGTAGTAACACAAGCTGTTGGTCCAAGCCGCTGATGTGGACACTGTTATGTTTATTTAAATCTCTGACTTGAGTCATGAATAAAAGCTGAGCACACATTTTACTTGGCAATGGAAAGGATTTGTGGGGCTTTTAAAGGAAGTGATGTGCGGACAGACGTTTTTTGCCACATTTTTTGTGGATAAACAGAGTATGTGGATTCTGGGTTGTAAGATGAACCTTTTTTCTGCTGAACTGTAGGATTTGAAGTGACTTAAATAACCATACTGATGTCATTTGTAAAGTGGGTAACAAAATGGGACAGTGGAGTGGACACTGGCAGTTCAGCAGGTGAAGTACAGTTGGCTTGGAGTGTTGACTGTTGTAGAAATTGAGTACTGATTATTTTGTTGAATTAATATATTTAATTCAGTAAAGGTTGTTCTTGTCTGTGTAATTTCAGTGTAGTAACATACATACATACAGTAACACATATATTACAATGTAATTACTGATAATATATTCACTGTTATTTTAACCCGGATAAGCGGTGGAAAATGGATGGATGGATGGATGTTATTAATATTAATAGTAATGTAATTAATATATTAATAGTATGATTTATGAAAAAACATGTATCAACACCAGTATTTGCTTGTGTAATTACATGTAATAACATATGAACAACAATAGCATTAACAGCAATAAATTTGAAGTTAAAAAGAAAGGAAATGTAGCTTAATAAGCTCCTTGTACACACACAAATACAAATGCACACACATGCACACAAACATTTTTTCCCAAACTTACTAAATATTCTCATATTTCCATGAGATAAATATTATTACAATAATCATTCTGTAAGAGATAATCCACTGCCATTACTTACATTGTTATTACAAATGTTATTAATGTATATCTACACTGTTATTGAGGACAATGATTAGGTGAGTAATTAAACTAGTGAGAAATTGACTTCTAGTGAGAAATTGAAAACTTCTTCTGTTCTTTTCCCAACCCCCCCCCCCCCCCCTTCCCTTTCCTCCCCTTCAAGACTACACTCCAATCAGCTCTATCATTCCCAACAATAAGTCATAATTTCAGCAGCTTCTGAGTGGCGCTCCACTGTGTGCAATCCAATAAATTCTTGCTTTAAGGTTTAATTACCGCTCGGGCGATATAGAGCGACTCATATGGATGATAAACAACGTGGGTAATGAGAGAGCAGTGGAGAGCCAGCTTCGGCAACAAAGAGACAAAAGCACTAGCTACTGAATATGCCAGCTTTCTAATTACGGCCAATTGACATTTCCGCGTCCTCCGGGGGGTATCGATACCATGGCTGACAGAGGCAAATGCCACGGCTCAGAAACACTCCATTACAAAAAAAGACATGGCCCAATGTTTTGTTGAAAAATCTAATCAAACAAATTTATATTCATAGCCACCCGGCCCTGGGCAGCTGACAACGTCTGGCAGAAGTGCAGGAAGCACAAGCTGTGTTTGTGTTCTTTCATGCTGTGACTTATTGGGAGCGATTAAAAAAGTTCTCTTGCCTCTCAACTGTTTGTGTTATGGATTATTAATACGGTAAGGGAAGGATGATGGAGCCATTTGGATGTGATGCACTGGCACAACCCTCTCTGAAGAAACACAGCCCAATTTGGAATATGTCTAAACTGCAAGCTTGTATATTCTTCATATGAAAGCAGATCTTGAATTGGGATGCTTTGGAAAAGACCCACCTGAGCATTCATTCATTATGCCCATTGCCAAGCATTATTTAGTGAGCTGTATTGTTACAAACACAAATAGTGTACCCGGCTCTATGGTGGATCCGGAAATTCTACTATTCCTTTCTATTCTCCTTTCTAAATTCTACTATTCTACTATTTCTGTGAGGGCCTGATAGCATTCAGCACCATAAACATTAGTAAGGTCCGGTAATGATGTTGGATTACTAAGATCACAGATGCCGCCCCAAAAGTTTGCTGGAGGATGGAAAATGTTATGGGATTGTTTTTCAGTGGTTGGCCTAGACCACTTCCAGTGAGGGGAAATTGAATGTTTTATTATACGAAGACATATTAGATGACTGTATGCTTCCAAATTCGTGCAAAGATTTTAGCAAAGATCTTATTCTATTCCATGATGACTGTGCCCCTGTGCACAAAGCAAGGTCCATAAAGGAATTCAAGACACCCACCCCACTGAATACTTTTGGTATGAAGTAAAATAAAGATTGCAAGCCAGACCTTCTTGTCCATCATTAGTTTCTGACATAAATTGATTCTTTGGAGGAATGAGCTCCCACAGAGACACATCATATTTTGTAGTACACTGCTTTTCATCATGTCTTAAAACAAAGTTTATATTGTAATTGTGTATGACATACTTGTTGATTTTTGGTTTAATTTACATAAACACTTTGATGTGTATAGAAACATGAAGCTGCTCTTTGGCATTCTATTTTCAACACAGAAGCAATATGACTGGAAATAATGTATTTAGACTCACATGACTTGAACTGTCCTGAACATGTGACAAAGCCTGGCACTCAGAAAAAGTGGTTTTGCCGTAAAAGCTGAAGATAATTGAATAGCTCAGTATTCTTGGAGGAGAACACTAATTGCTAATTTAGTTGCAATAGCCTTCTTTTATGCTAGATGACTTGGTGTTGGAAGATTGTTGTGAGTATTTGATAACATTAAGGCATGCAAGCATTAGTGATGGATTTCATATCTCTCAAAACAACTCCTGGCTTTGGCTTTGGTGTCCATGTTGATGCCTCACATTTTCCCAGCTCCCAAAACAGTTGTCCGTAGTTCTTCAACAAGTGTGTAAGGAAAACCACCAAACGTAATAATTACTACTTCCTTTGTTTTGTAGCATGTCACATACATTTTTTTAAGGACTTGAGCTTTTCTGGAAGCACTGAACTCTGTGGTGGCGTATTCCCATGTTGGCCATGTTCACTTTATTGCTGGTAAACTCTTCCAATGGGAAATGTGTCCCAAGAACTTTTAAACATTGGCATCTCCATTTTTTAGTTAAAGAGTGCTATGGAAGATCTCTTTCTTACACACATCTTTGCACACTCTGTCTTTCACATATATCAGAGAGGCATGCCTGCCAGGATTCTCCCTGGAGAGTTTCAACTTTCATTGCTTTCACCTTTTGCTTTTTTGAGCTCCCGATTTTCCTTTTTTTTTTTCATTGGGAAGAATGTTCCATTGCTGGCATTTCAACTGAGCAGCCAAAGTCAGCACACAAGATATTTATCTGTTATGTCTACACTGACAAAACTATCAGGATGTCTATACCTTACACCTATGATATTCATTTTTAAATTCCTATTCATTAATACAGAGCTGATCATCTCTGCAGCTTTAACAGCTTCCACTTTTCTGAGAAGGCTTTTTACAAGACTTTCGAATAACTCTGTAGTAATTTTGCCTATTCTTTAGGAAGAGCATTTGTGAGGTCAAACACTGATGATGGGCGAGACTGCCTGGCTTACAATTTTCATTATATTTATTTACATATTTATTTAATGTCACACTTATATAACACCTTTCTTGAAAACCCAAGGATGCTTTACAATCAGCACAACATTCAATCCGCAAATACACTCCATCCCAAAGGTCTTAGATGAGATGAGTACAGGTCTAGTCAAGTTCTTCCACATCAAAATCACCCAGCCATACCTTTCTTTGTCCAGATACAGTACCAGTCAAATGTCTGGACATGCCCACCCAGGGATGGTTTCCTATGTTTTTTTGTCCCTTTTTCACATATTGTGAATGCCAAGAAGAGAAGCATGATTGGTGTTAAGAGATTTGTGGCCTAGCATACTGTACTTGTATGAATACTTTTACTTTGCATAAAGTTGGCAAAGTACCCAGAGCTTTGCTTGATCAAAGGTTGGATACATATTAAATCACTGATCTTGGATGCTTGTGTAGATCAAATCACTACAGGTCTAGCCAGCTTGTGGCATCAGGCGTTGGGCATGGGTTACTGGGGTACAAATAGGGCATATATTTAGTTCTCACAAGTGCCAATGCAACCTAATATTACATTGGAATACAGGAAATATGAGACAAATGAGACTGTAGGGTTTCATTATTTCAAGGGCAAATATGCAGGGAGTCAAAGCTTGTATAATTTTCCATATGAACCCGGTCATTCCCACCAACAGGCCACCATATGCAAAGTTAATGCAAACATTAGTCTTTTCGATGATAACTCCATTAAAGAATTGAGCATAAACCTGACTGCCTTCAGAATTCCACAAAGAGCAACAAATTTAATCGCTGGCTGCTGATGGCGTCGCAGATCGTAGACTCATTAATACGCATTAAAGATGAATGAGGTGGGTATGCATACCATTTCCCTTCTGAAAACACCAGAGTGGCTTCATTGAGCTTTATGTATCTGAAAATGACCCATTGGCCCTTGCCAGCCAACTCTGTTCAGCTTAATGCGCCACTATTGGCTTATACTAAGTCAATAAGCCTAATTACTCTTCTCCCGTTAGTCATTTCAGGCCTTTTTATAGCCTCCTGACTCTAGGTTCATCAGCGGCATACTGCAGCAGAACCTTAATCACTCATTTTCCTTAACTGCCCCGGTGGGCATGGTGTCCGACGGCAGTCTGCTAGCTTTTCTATCCCTGCTCCTTATAGATTCAGAGTGTTGTCTGAATCAAGGCTTCACTACACTGACCTATACGTCTGAACCCAAGTAAGGGTCTGGGGTTCATCCGAGACAATTCTTCAGTGTCATATCTAAAGCATATTGATCTTTAGAGTTTCATACATGGTGTCATGCAGCTATTTGGAAGCAAGGTTTGAGCTGCTTCTCTCTATGAAGAAAATTAACATTTTCTTTGTAGAACAATGTGCCTTGTGGACAATATTGTCTAAACTACATTTTTCATGGACATTAGTCCTTGGAAATACATCTAATTCTACACCTCTGAGCTATCTATTTGATAGTTGGAGGAGGCATAGTTCACCCTCTCAGCATTGCCAGAGTGAATATTGGCAAATTACCAATGACCAAATTGGGCTAAAAAAGGTTAGGTTATAATGACACCATTGTCCAGCCATGGCTTTGACATTACCATGCTAATGGCTAGGCTAAAAATAAAAACCGTCAATGTTTCTGAGAACTGTAAGGAAATGCAAGTGTGTTTATTGGGCCTGCCACTAATGGAAGCAGGTGCAAATCTAATGGACTGCTCTGAGTAAAGACCAGTTTAAGGGAGAGCTGGGTTTTCTCATAGATACAGCTTGTAAACATGTGGAGAGAATAACTGAGCTCATAAATGGGTGGAAAGGATGATGAAGAGAGAGTAGACATAGGTAAGGTTAGTACACTTTGTTTCCTATTCCAGTAATTGGAGGATGTTTTTGTTGTAATTTTGCTGTGATCTTTGCATTATTTTTTAACATTGTAGAATGGTGTAGAAGGATTTGATTAAACAACACATTAATAAAACATCAATAATAGATGCAACCCCATTGCATTTACAGTCATTGGATCACACTCACAAATTGATTTAAGTATTTAGCTATTACCATGTAATTACGTTAAATATTATAGTAATAAGTTACACTTGTGTAATTACGTGAGTAAAAATAGAAGTAAAATCTCAGGAGAGTTGATCAATGCAGTTACATATTAATTGCATTGATTTCATAAGAATTAGCATCACATAGCAAATCATAACATAGCAAAAATATTCAGCTGAAATTAAGTGGTCCTGTTGTTATCTGGCCAGAAGTTAATATATTTAATTAATTTAAGTAGTGTAAGTGATAAATTGCCATTTCAACTATTTTAAGGTGTTACTAGACTTTATTACATATACTTATTCAAAATTCTGACCTGTAGGGTTTGTAAAAAAAAAAAAAAAAGTCCTTTACACTTTTACACATAAGTACATAATAATTATGTATTTGTTACATGATTAGGAAATTTGTAAAATGACTAATTAGTTATTTAACACAAATGCATCATGGTAGCATCCCTCTCTCCTCTTTTTCTGCCTCTTGCTCCCCCTCCTCTCCCTCTCTTGTTCGTTGCTGAAAAGAGAGATACATGTATATCAGCTCAGAGATGAATAGCATGTTATTTGGTGTCTCTGTTCCGCTGTACCCCTTTTCTCTCGGCCGTCCTGAGCTGTAATTACTGCCGGAATGCTGACTGGGATTTTCATTACAGAAGGTTGAAGAAAGGTCGGAGCAGATTTGCAAATGTTCGGCAGAGCTGCCCACGCGCGACACGCTTTTATTAGTCGCTTGAAACACTGAAATAATTATATCTACCACTGAATAAATCAATGAGTTCTAAATCCAGCTCTTTTTTCCAAACATGAAGACCACCTCCCTCTCTCTCTCTTTGGACCTCACTCTCCTTTGCTTTGTCACTATTTCTCTCTCACAATGTGCTTCACAATCTCCTTTGCTCTATTAGTACCTCTTAGTATCTCTCTCTCTGTTGTTCCACCTCTCATTATTCATTTAATATTTCAAGTCATCTCTGAGTGTGCTCTTATGTGTATTCTGAACAATGTTGTCATTTGTAACCAAAGATACACCAGACCTCAAAATAAACTTCAACTCAATTCAACAGAGTGTTTCAGTTTTTCTGCCCTTGAGGAAGTATTTATTTCTGAGTATTTCTGAGGCAGTGTTCTACTGCTATTGACACTGTGTTTATCTCTGTCGTATTGTCTTTGTGGCTGTGATTATCTCAACCTTACGTGTCACTGAACCAATGCATACACAGAATTTCAACTTAATCATATAACCTTTGGGACATTCCTATCTTTTTTGTGGGATAGGGGAATGCTGGATGATCTGAGTGTCTTTTTAGAGTGTGTTTTAATGGACTTAAGGAAATGGAAATTATGAGGAGGAACTTGGTGGGATCATCTGGAAATCGCGGGTCAAGTTGTGGATTGGTCCAGCTGTTGGCATTGGCTTCTATTTGGACTGTGGCATTTCTAGGATTGATTTCCATACCATATGATCTAGCAGTGCCCCTGCTGGCCTTTACGCAGACTAGGGTTTGAATCACTGCTTGTGTAACTCCACAATGCTGCACCAGCAGGAGTCCCCCTGCATTCATCTCATGGTTTGTTGGCTATATCTGCCAGATGCAATAAATATCAATTTTAAGTTCAGGGTCTGGGATTTGTTAGGTTTATTATTCAATTGGTATTTTCTAGACCCTCAGTTTGCTTAACACACTTTGGGACATTAGGGAGCCACCTCCAACACCACAGATGTGGAGCATCCTACTGAATGATGCAACAGCAGCCAATCGACACAATACACTCAACAGACATCAGCTATTTTTGTAAGGATGTGACAGCACACAGCAGGAACCATATCCTGGACAGGGCTCCAGTCCATCACAGGGCATCACTCACACAAACCTGTGATCAGTTTCACACAGTCAAACCAGCTAATAATATATGTTTTCAAACTCTAGGAGGAAACTGGAGCATTTGGAGGAAACCCACATAGACACAGGGAGTTGAGGGGTGTTGCTTGAACCTACAACCACAGGACCCTGAAACCCTAGAACTGTGTGGGAGTAACAGCACCTGTCTCTTATGTAATAATGTGTACAAAATAACAGCTAATCTCACTTGCTTTCTAGTACAGTATATGTGGTTCGGGACACAGCCTCGCATCTCTATCTCTAGCTCCATCTTGTTCGAACAGTACTTTGAGGGGTCATTAATGCTGTGTGTAATATATATTTGGGCCATGAATCAGCCTGATGGTAACCCACACTATAGCTAATGGTGCATATGAAAGTGGGGATGAAAGCTTGTTTAGATGGCTGTGTTTTGTTGACTTTGTCTCTGAGGCAGACTTCTAGAGCAGGGAGTATGGGGGGAGGGGGTAGAGGGAGTGGGATGAAAGCTGGTCTTGCTTCGAATTAGCCTCCATCGCGGTCTGCTAATGCTGTATAATGGCTTTAGACATCCCCAGGGTAATAGCTGAGGAATTACACAGGAGGCGTACTGCTCTCTGTGACACTTCTAACCTTATTAGATGGAGACAGCTAGAGCCAAGGGGTTGTGATTATGATAATGGCATGTGGACCCTTCAGAACGTATGGATATTTATTGAATCATACATATTTGAATCTTAATCCAACACAATCTTTCAGCTGATTGATACTTTTACACTTGAAACTATTTTGGCAGTCGCTGAATCTGCTACACAGTGTGTTCAAACATTTTTGGATGCAATTTAAGGGGCACCCATTTTGGATTTATAGGTGTTCTTATGATCTGCATAGCAAAGTAGTGACACTGGAATGCCACAATGAATGAGCCTTCACCTTGTCTTGAGAGTCTAGATTACTGTACCTACTACTCATTGCCCAGGGGTTGCTAGAGGGGTTGTGAACTAGTTTGTTGGATCTCTATTCCACAGGTTTTGGAAGGGCTAGCATGATATTTGAAATATAGAATGAAAAATCTGACATCAGTACCTGATCTCACTAATGTTCCGTATGCTGTTTGGGTTTGGAAACATCCCAGGGAAATTTCAGCGTGTAGTATAGTAGGATAGTCAGTACATTATTTTGAGATTACCAGTGGATGTCTTGTTTAAAACAGTGCTATGTTGTAAACTACAGTAGGGGATTATTACACACAGAGCTACATGAACAATACTGAGTGGGAGAGAGAGACAGAGAGAGAGAGAGAATCCAAAATTGAAAAGCAGGGCGGCCAGCTGCCCTAATCATGAGGCCATCTGAATCTAACAATCTGTGCCCTAGTCTAGGATTATTTAAGGGTTATGAGGACACGCTAAGCTTCTAGGAACTTTCCCCCAATGACAGCACTGCTGCCCGGATGGTCTTTGGACACTGTGAAATTGTTTCATTTGTTCTATCATTAATTGCTTGGCCGGATGTGGAGAGGCTACGTGTGGAAGCACTGAATAGTCACTACTAATCTAAAAGCCCATTACTCCTCCAGCAAGACCAGGCCAGCTGATTATGCCCTGAAGTTAATGCTTTTAGGGCCTTTACATACTGTTCTCCATGTTACAATTGTCCTTTTGTTTTGTCTTTAGTCATTGCCATTTCCCCATGTTAGCTAGTGTCCCCCACCCCCACATGGCTGAAGGTTAGCATACTATTTTTTTTTAAACGGCTGCTTACACAACACCCGTGGACTACTCAGCCAAATTGGAGGACAATGCTAACAGCCCACATCAGTTTTGACAATTAACACAGGCTAGCAGGACCATGCTACCCACCCAGACAATGAGGTCACAAGGCATCACCAGGAATCTGAACTGATAATCTACAGATAATAAGCCCAATGCCTACACCCCTATACCACTCTGGAGCCCCTAATGGTCTTATTTGCATTGTTTACAGTAGTGTAGCCATGTTTGTTTATATTGAATTTGCATTAGTTTATATACTCATCATTACTATCATTTTTATATACAGAGGTTAGGAGGTCCATGATACCCAACTCACCCAGATAACAAGACCATAAGGGATCAATGGGGATTGACCTGGTCATCATCTGATTATAGGCCCAACACTAAGACTTCTACAGTGCTCTGCAGCTTCTGATGATCTTAGTTATTTAGCTTGTTCACATTGAATTTGCATTGATTACCATTTTTATATGTCATGTATCATAACACATATGCTGCTATTGTAAGTGGCATCCATTGCTGAAACAAATTGCAGATAAGCCTAAGGTCCCAATGCTCAATGGCAAGCATCAGCTAGAGGGGTGAAACTCAAACGCCCCTCATGTGAAACCACCCAGGACTTTTGGATTCAGAATTAATTCTTCAAAATCAGTTTCATGGCTGAATGCCATCAGATCACAAAATATTATTTATCCTTTTTTATTGGCAGTTCTTTTCTATGAAGATGTATGTGCAAAATTGATGACTTGGATCAACTATGTATGTGAACATTGGATACTGAACCCACCCACACGTACTTAATGTGTAATATTTCTTAAGTGTTTTAAAGTTCTTCTTAGCTAGCATTGATGTTAACCAGGTCTGAAAAATGTCACATGTGGAAGAAACTGTCATACAGCTTTGGATAGCTGTCTTCTTCAGCACAAATCTCAATGCAGTAACACAGCTGTACACAAGTAATAATACTTATAACAACTGTGTAATATAGGATAATAAAAGAAGCAAATTTCAACTGTAACTGCATAAATACATGTCATTGCAGTAAAAACTGAAATGTATAGATCTATATATCTATATAAACTGTTCTGCAGGAATCCAACTGTAAGATAGAAGACATAATATTAGTTACATTGCTGTAAACATGTAGTGACATAGTTATTACAATCACTTAATTTAAAATGGGGTCAGAAACACTAGCAGACAATTAAACTTATTGTTGCTGAATATTATGTCAATACAAGAAAGGGCCCATGATTCCACTGCACTGAAATAAAGACAGGTATTTCATTAGCTGGTGTTATTTCATGCTTGTCTGTGATTATACAGACTCTTGAATGCCTGTGTCCAGGGTAATTACATCTTAAGGTAGCTGAACAAAGACAATTAGCAAACTGTAGTTGACAAACTACAGATTGATATTGTGACTGCTGGATTATTCCAGTGTAGAAACACACACAATTGAATAGTGTCACGACATGGACTTCATCAAAGTGATTGCTCAGGCAGAACAAATGTTCAATAGAAGGCACATAAAGCCTAGACAGAGAAGCATTCAACCTAGTTGCAGGGCTGTTTTTTTTCCATCTGTGAATAGCAGCTTGCACTAGTGTTAGCTTTACCATGTGGCCATTGATCAGCCAGCCGTTATTTTGTACCTACCTGTTCTCCGACCTCGGAAAAGCCACAGCAACAAGAGCAAAGCTCTGACTAAGACGGATTCCAGAGTTGCCCAGGGAAACAAAGTTGGAGAGGGAGAAAGATGAGGCTTTGTCAGGCTTAGGCCTCTCTAAATAACTCCAGATTTTTTCTTAGGTTATTGCATTTTGTACATTTTGGACTTTGTGTTTCCGTTTTTATTTGTATATTGGGGGTCATGTATTGCAGAGCTCAGGTGAGCAAGCAACAGATGACGTCTGGACTAAATATTAATATGAATATAGAAGAAAACTCACCCGGAAAATTATTCTGAATTCCAAATGAGGGTGATATGGAGAAAATGCACAAAAAGCAGTGAAATGACAGCTGCGAAGCTACAAGGAATGGCAGAAAGGGACTCTCATGACAGGCATGTTGTTACAGACCATGAGAAAATATGGGCCAATGTGATGATAAGTTCAGGGAAGATGACACAGTAGATGAAAAATGGGTCATGATGTTAAACTCAAATGAAGCTGCAAGTTGCAAGTGAAAGCAGACATTTGTAAATGAGACACATCTACCTAACTGTTCATTCCTACAATGGGAAATGTAGGCCGAGATGTTTTATGGTTGTGTTCCATATGTGGGGCAGCATGGTGGCACTACACATGGTGTAGCAGTCACACAGCTCCAGAGTCTCAGGGTTGAGGGGTTTGGTGTGTTCCCTGTTTTTGTAATGGCCAATGTTGTCTATGGATGTGGAAGGCTTGGTGGATATGTGGAGCCCTGTGGTAAAGGGTAGTAGTGGATGTTCCTGCCTTGCATCCAGTGCTCCATGTGGGCTCCAGACCAACCTCAATCCTGATCAGGATGAAATGGTTATAGAAGACAAATGGATGAATATTTGATCCAGTCATCATGAACTTTTCACACAAGTCAGGAAATTGACATACCTGTCTTTTAAGAGTCTTTCATCACAGTCTGTCTTATTATTATCTCCTTCTCTTACAGTGAACAAACACAAGCCATGGATTGAGACGTCCTACCATGGGGTCATCACTGAGAACATGGACACTGTCCTTCTGGATCCACCGCTAGTAGCCTTGGACAAAGATGCCCCAGTCCCATATGCAGGTACGGCTATTTTCTATGATTGATTGATCCAGGACTCGCCCCTCTAATCTGTCCCAGTGTCTTCACAATCCTATGACAGCTGTTTATGGTGAGTCATTGTCAGGATTCACGGAGCGGACTGACGGAGGCGGACGCATTTGCTAAAACACGGTATTTTAATTATAATGAAAGAAATAACAAAACAATGACAGGAAACAGTAGTTACAACACAACACGAAATGAAACTAAACTAACACTTAGACAGACTAGACTGGGGAGCGAAACGACGACGAGAGAAACTACGGAGACAGACAGATAACATGACTGACATGAGAAAGGATAAATGAGAATGTGAAATGAACGACAAACAGGACACGAGACAAGAGAGCTTAAATACCAACACAAACGAGACACACCTGGACAGATAACAAGGAGGACGGGTGAACAGATGACACGGACGAGGAGGCGGGACGAAGGCGGAGACTCGAACATAAACAAAACAGAGCCATGTGCAAATAAAGCACATGGCGGGGACAACAGACTGACAGGACGAAGGCGTGACAGATGCCCCCCCCAAGAACGCGCAACTCCCGGGCGCGTACTCCTAAACCCCCCAGGAGCTGGCGCAGGAGAGGGCACGAAAAACATGACAGGACAACAAACCAACAGGTGACAGGACTCAGGACAGGACGGGAACCGACACAGGAGCTGGGGACACGACAGGACCGAATATACGAGACGGGACATGGGACATGACAGGAGACTGACAAAGGGGAGCCACAAGAGACGAGAACGGACTGGACAGGACAGGAGTGGACACATGGGAAATGACGGGAGACTGGACTGGAGACAAGACAGGGGACTGAACGTGGGACTGATACGGAGACTGGACACGTTTGGGGACAGAAGACTGGACATGGACAGGTGACAGAACAGGGGACTGGAATGGAGACGGGACTGATGACAGGACTGGGTGCTGGGAATGGACGGGAGCAGAGACTGGTGACGAGACAGGGGACAGGATAGGAACATTAGACTGGACAGAAGACAGGACAGGTGACATGACACTAGACTGATACGGAGACTGGACATGACCAACTGGGGACTGGACATGAGACAGGACAGAGGGTTGGAACGGGGACTGAACAGGAGACGGGACTTGAGACTGAACAGAGGGTTGAAACGAGGACTGAACAGGACTAACAGGGGACTTGACAGGAGACGGGACTTGAGACAGGACCGATGGTTGAAACGGTGACTGGAGAGGAGACGAGACTTGAGACTGGACAGGGGGTTGAAACAAGGACTGGACAGGAGACGGGACATAGGGTTGAAATGGGGCCTGAACAGGACTAACAGGAAACTGGACTGGACTAGGTAGGGGAACAGGGACCAAGACATTCAGGGGGACAGACACAAACACCGTGACAGGGACCGGGACAGACACAAAGGCAGACACGGATACAGGGACAAGGACAGAGACGGGAACCAGGACAGGGACAGACAAGGGAACCAAAATAACAGGGGGGTGCCCAGGACTGGCTAATGTCTGTGTGGCAGTCTGAGGAACCAGCCTGGGCACAGTTCTGGGGATCGGCCCTGAAGTCCTTCGGGCCGACCTACGGACATGGACAGGGGAGGCCGTAGCCACAGTCACGGGGACAGGAGCGGCCGTAGCCACAGTCACGGGTACAGGAGAGGCCGTAGCCACAGTCACGGGTACAGGAGAGGCCGTAGCCACAGTCACGGGTACAGGAGAGGCCGTAGCCACAGTCACGGGTACAGGAGAGGCCGTAGCCACAGTCACGGGGACAGGAGAGGCCGTAGCCACAGTCACGGGGACAGGAGAGGCCGTAGCCACAGTCACGGGGACAGGAGAGGCCGTAGCCACAGTCACGGGGACAGGAGCGGCGGGAGCCGCCATAGTCACGGGGACAGGAGCGGCGGGAGCCGCCATAGTCACGGGGACAGGAGCGGCGGGAGCCGCCATAGTCACGGGGACAGGAGCGGCGGGTACCGCCATCACAGACACTGGAGCGGCGGGTGCCGCCATCACGGGGACTGGAGCGGCGGGTGCCGCCATCACGGGGACTGGAGCGGCGGGTGCCGCCATCACGGGGACTGGAGCGGCGGGTGCCGCCATCACGGGGACTGGAGCGGCAGGTGCCGCCATCACGGGGACTGGAGCGGCGGGTGCCGCCATAGTCACGGGGACAGGAGCGGCGGGAGCCGCCATAGTCACGGGGACAGGAGCGGCGGGAGCCGCCATAGTCACGGGGACAGGAGCGGCGGGAGCCGCCATAGTCACGGGGACAGGAGCGGCGGGAGCCGCCATAGTCACGGGGACAGGAGCGGCGGGAGCCGCCATAGTCACGGGGACAGGAGCGGCGGGAGCCGCCATAGTCACGGGGACAGGAGCGGCGGGAGCCGCCATAGTCACGGGGACAGGAGCGGCGGGAGCCGCCATAGTCACGGGGACAGGAGCGGCGGGAGCCGCCATAGTCACGGGGACAGGAGCGGCGGGTACCGCCATCACAGACACTGGAGCGGCGGGTGCCGCCATCACGGGGACTGGAGCGGCGGGTGCCGCCATCACGGGGACTGGAGCGGCGGGTGCCGCCATCACGGGGACTGGAGCGGCGGGTGCCGCCATCACGGGGACTGGAGCGGCGGGTGCCGCCATCACGGGGACTGGAGCGGCGGGTGCCGCCATCACGGGGACAGGAAGCCCTGCGACGTCGTCCACGGAGGCAGGGGAACCTGCGACGTCGTCCACGGAGGCAGGGGAACCTGCGACGTCGTCCACGGAGGCAGGGGAACCTGCGACGTCGTCCACGGAGGCAGGGGAACCTGCGACGTCGTCCACGGAGGCAGGGGAACCTGCGACGACGTCCAAGGAGGCAGGGGGACCTGCGACGACGTCCAAGGAGGCAGGGGGACCTGCGACGACGTCCAAGGAGGCAGGGGGACCTGCGACGACGTCCAAGGAGGCAGGGGGACCTGCGACGACGTCCAAGGAGGCAGGGGGACCTGCGACGACGTCCAAGGAGGCAGGAGAGGCCCGCGTCGCGCTCACGAAGACAGGAGAGCCGCGCGCCGCGCTCTCGAGGACAGGAGAGGCGCGTGCCGCGCTCTCGAGGACAGGGGTTTGTGCTGCTCGCCGGGCTCGCGCTGGAGCTGTAAAGGGTTTAGGGGGTTTCACAGGCGCACCCATTAGATCACCTCGAGGTGCGCCCCTGTTAGCCTCAGGCCTCAGAGGTACGGAGGTGAGGCTAACAGCCCCTACCCTTAACGCCCCCCCAAAAATTTCCCCGGACCTGAGGGGGTAATCCTCCGTCGAGGGGGGAACTCCAGCACGGTTCTTCCGCCGACTCTTTCGACTCCCGCTGGCGCAACGACTCGATTCCCGAGTCGACTCCACCGCTATAGGATCCGGAACAGCGCCAGGCAGGAGCTGGAGCCGGCGACTCCATTCCGAGGCCGCTTTCAAAGCCTCCCCCACAGGATCTTTGGGGCCTGTGCGGAATGGAGTCCGGCGAACGGCACACCCCTTGAGGTAGTAATCCGCGCTAGCTGCGTCCTTGTGGTCGTTCATTCTGTCAGGATTCACGGAGCGGACTGACGGAGGCGGACGCATTTGCTAAAACACGGTATTTTAATTATAATGAAAGAAATAACAAAACAATGACAGGAAACAGTAGTTACAACACAACACGAAATGAAACTAAACTAACACTTAGACAGACTAGACTGGGGAGCGAAACGACGACGAGAGAAACTACGGAGACAGACAGATAACATGACTGACATGAGAAAGGATAAATGAGAATGTGAAATGAACGACAAACAGGACACGAGACAAGAGAGCTTAAATACCAACACAAACGAGACACACCTGGACAGATAACAAGGAGGACGGGTGAACAGATGACACGGACGAGGAGGCGGGACGAAGGCGGAGACTCGAACATAAACAAAACAGAGCCATGTGCAAATAAAGCACATGGCGGGGACAACAGACTGACAGGACGAAGGCGTGACAGTCATGTTCTAATGGGAAATGCTTTCTTTCAAAGCTTATTATTGCTAGATTGGACAATCTTTACAACAGTGTACCCAAGCTAAACAAATACGAACACACCCTTTTCTTTTGTGGTTAGAGTTCTAAATTATTCACAGAGGACAATTATAGTATTGGTTTATAGTCATCACATTATTTTACTAACTTAAGCTGGACTTTAACACTGTAGAAAACTGGAGCTTGGTAGGATAGGATCAAAACAAAATTAAAGTGTGCTTTTTCAAACATGCATATGGTACTGTGCAAAAGTTAGAAACTAAATATTAATTTCCAGCCCGAATAGTTTATGTTCATTCAAAATAAATATAGAATTTGACCATCAATCATTAAAGGCAACACTTCTCTGGTCCTTGACTTTCCATCCTTACATTCCTGAAACATGGAGACTCCAAAGTTGGGAACCTCTGGTGAGGTGAAACTTTAACCCAGACCTCTGTTGACGGCCTTGCCCATGACCTTCCACACTGAAACCTTTGAATCTTAGAGATTGAAAACAGGAACCTCTGGTGAAATGAAAGGCCACTATGGAGGGGGCAGTACAGCTTTGCCCTTGACCTTCCACCCTACACCCCACAGCCTCAAAACATTGGAATAGGTGGGATATAACTTGGGTTTGCTCAGTTGGTAGAGCATCATCTCCCAAAATCAGGCAAACACAGTTTGTATACTACTCTTGGATCTGTGCTAGTGAAAGAAGACCAGCGGGCCCATGTGACGCTACTCACTTGTTTGCTAGCTTCAGCTTTTATAACACACCAGCAAGGATACTGTACTACATCTGTTTCCTTCCTTAGTAATGGCTTCTTGACAACTACAAATGTTAGCTGCACAGCTACATTTCCACACAACTGTGTATTAAATACAGTAAATAAATAAATAAATAAATAAATAAATAAATAAATAAATAAAACAGTAAAAGAATTCAAGAATAATATTTGTCAACTTCAAATAGTAAAGAACTTGGGGATTTTCCCATGTATAGCACATGGGACAATATCGGTAAAAGTTTAAAAGATTCTTGAAAAATCTCAATACACACACCACAAGGCCCCAAACCAGTATTACCTATCCGTGATCTTCAGGCCCTCAGATGGGACTGAATAAAAAAAAAAAAAACATGTTTCTGTACAGTGCTCTTCTAGAGTAGATTTAGTCTCCACTTTTCTGACACTTCTAGTGACAGCTCGGCCCTGACCTCCATGTTATTTCTAGGGTCTGCCTGTTATTTCTTTCTGCCATCTCCATGGCATTGCGGGTAATCTGCCATTGTGTAAGGGATCGCAGCTTGCCCTTCACGAGGCCAAAACCTCTGTAGTGTCAATGGCCTCGAATGGAAAGGAAAAGGATGAAAATCTCCCTTAACAATCAGGTTATTTTCTGCGGAGGAGAGTGAATGAGAATGAATGGCAGTGCCCTGCCTTCCCAGAAGGAAAAGGGCAATTATATAGCATGTATTTATGTAAGGAAGCTTCCTGGGTGCTGAGTGCTGATTATTCTGGAGTGTGTGTGTGTGGGTGTGTGCATGTGTGTATGCCATTCCCTGGGTAATTAAACAAAGTGACTTTTTTTCTGCCTTTTTTTTACACAAAGAGGCAAACGAGGAGGCATAGCGACAGGTAACTCTCTACAGCTCATTAGGTGACAATGGCTGGAATTAATCTCCTCCCTGACAGCCTTGAAAAGGTGACGTTTAGAAGCCGCTCTCCTTTCCCACAAGACGTCCAGCGCATAGCAACTGCTCTGAAATGGATGAGTCTGCCTTGGGTAGACTGGGCGAGAACGTGATTGCTCAGAAGTTGCTCACCGGTGGCTGTGGAGACTAGGGGTCTGCACAAGGCAGGTCTGTGATCCATGTAATAATAAATAGTGGGTGGGATCAAAGCAGCCAATAGGCTACATGCTTGAGTGGGCGGGTGCTTTTGTTGCTTGGTAGTTGCCAGACGGCCTCCGACAGTCCGATTATTGGCTGGAAGAAAGTACTTGCATGTGAACGGCAGAGACAACAATGTTAATCTAACTCTTTTTCAATATAAAGCAGACAGTCAATCAATACATACGCCACTAGAAATGACCTCTGCACTAGCTGCGTCTTTTGCTGGTTTTGGATTTTATAATGTTTAATAATACAGCTTTACATGCATTTGAGTGGATTTTCAGGGTGAGAATCCATTTTTTGCTCTCATGTTTTACCCTTAAAGAAGGTTTCATGTATTTATTATTATTATTATTATTATTATTATTATTATTATTATTATTATTATTATTATATAAATTGTGTATATAAATTCAATGCATTTTGACATGTATGTTACTGAAAATACACGAAACTTAACAATTGCAAGAAACTAATGTTTTCTTGCTGTAAAATAGAACTTTTTTTTTAGAATCATTTTAATCGTTTATTGGCATTTTGGCACGACTTTAAAATAAGACTACACCAAAGGTTTATACATGTTTTAAAAGCCTGTTTATTACACGGTTATTAATTAGGTTGTAGACACTTTAAATGTTTATAAAAATCATTTGTAACACAGAGATAGGAAGTGTGTCAGTGACCTCTTTTTGACTAATACTGAAAGTGTCAGAACTGAAGATAAACAATAAGCTCAGGCCTGTGATTTAAGTCATTTCACATGTTACGCTAAACACCACTTTATCATTAATGTATTAAAAAGACACCCTGTAGGTGGTTAATTGATTAAATGTTTAGGCCTAGTAACAAATTTGTGATGGCCGTAACAGTTTTAATGTCGACTGATGGAGAAGAAAACATAGGTCTGTATCCTGCAAGATGAGGTTTAACAGTGTGGATGGATGTGGGTTCACTATTTAGCAAAAAACAGGTCAATCTATGTGTTATAAAAGACTGTTTACTGCTATCAATGTATTAACCACATAATTATTAACTATTAATGAACAGACTTTAAACTATTTATGAACCTTTGTAAGTGCAGACATTCTAAAGTTGTACAGCAATTTATACAGGTTTCATCAAATCCTACTTTGGTCACTACTTTGACCAAAATAAATATGACTCTTTGACTGAAATGTACTTTGACGTCAGGGTCACTGCAGCGCCGAAAATGACCCACTGCCCAAATCACACCTGCTCAGTGGGGGTTCTCCGGTGGAGCGTCAGGAAAGTGTAGATTAATTGAACTAGTTTGAAAAGTCACAGTCAAACCCCACAGAAGCCAAACGCCTTTAAAAGACATGTTAAGGGCGGGACTGTTGTTCACTTATTGCAGAGAAAATGAAAGTGCTGCTTGGCTCTGGTGGCGTGACAGGTGATAATTCTCTCGCCCCTTTCATGGAGAGTCAATAAAATGTGCACCTAAGATGGCTGGCAGTTCGGGAGGAAAAGAGAAAGATGTAAAAAAGAAAAGGAACTGAAGAATAGTCTGCACAGAAAAAAAAAATAAACGGCCTTCAGCGCTAATCTGTCATCCGCAGTAACTCTCCCAGTGCTCCCTCTTTGTCTCTTTCTCTTCTTTTGTCTCTTTCTCTTCTCTTTGTTTCTCTCTTATTGTTTTTTTTAACTGTTTTCTCTTTTTTGTGTCAGTCTCTCTCGTTCATTCTCTCTCCATTTCTCTCTCTCTATCTTTCTTTTTCCTGGTCTCTTTAGCATCTCTCTGATTGTCTAGCATTGTCGTTTTTGTCTCACTCTTTCTCTCTTTATCTCTCTGTTTTCTCTATATGTCTCAGTCTCTCTCATTCTATCTCTCCTTTCATCTCTCTTTGTGTCTCTCTCATTGTCTATCTCTCTGTTTCTCTAATCTCTCTGTTTGCTCTTCATGTCTCAGTCCCTCTAGTTCTTTCTCTCTATCCTGTCATCTTTCATTCATTTTCTTTGTACCTTTGCAACTCCATTTGTGTGTCTCTCTCTCATTCTCTCTTTATTGTTTTGTTTCTTCCACTCTCTTTTCTTATTTTGTCTCAGTCTCCCTTACATTCTCCCTCTAATCATATTCTTTTCTTTTTTTTCGTCCCTTTGCAACTCAGTTCGTCTCTCGTTCTGTCTTTTTATCTCTGTTTCTCCACTTCTCTGGTTTCTCTTTTGTCTCTGTCGCTCTTTCTCTCTCCTTTCATCTCTCTTTGTGTGTCTCTTTCAATCTGTTTTTTCTTTTTGTCTCAGTCTCTTACTATTTCTCTTTTCATTTCTCTCTCTCTCTCTCTCTCTCTCTCTCTCTCTCCCTCTCTTTGTCTCCATTGCATCTTTTTGTGTTGCTCTCTTTTTCTCTTTATTGTCTTGCTTTTTCCTCAGTCTCTTTTCTCTTTTTGTCTCAGTCTCGCTTACTTTCTCTTTCTCTCTCTCTTTCATATTTTTTCTTTCTCTTTCTCTTTATTCTTCATCTCATTTGCATCTCTCTCTGTTTCAGTTTTTCTGCCTTTACCCTTCCTACATATTTTTTCTGTTATCTCCCTCTCTCTCTTGCTCTTTCTTTTTGTTCTGATGTTTCTTGCGCTCCTTCTCTATCTCCTAGTGTCTCTCCCTGTTTTTTGTTCTCTCTTTTACTTTGTCTATTTTGCGCCTCTGATTTGCTTTCTTTCTCTATTCTTTTCTGTTCTTCTCTCTTTATCCCTAGCCCTTGTTCCCTTATTTTGCCTCAATTTTATTCTATTGATATATTTACCTCTTTCTCTCTCTCTCTCTCTCTCTCTCTCTCTCTCTCTCTCTCTCTCTCTCTCTCTTTCTCTCTTTATTGCACTCACTATCTCTCCGTCGATCTCAGACCCTTTCTCTGTCTCTCTTAATCTCTTGCAATCTCCCTCTCCTCCTATCCCATTTCTATAAGCTCTCTGTCTTTTTCTCTTGCTCTTTTTATTTCTCTCTCTCTCTCTCTCTCTCTGACTGTCTCTCTCTCTCTCATCTCTCATGTCTATTTTTTCTGTCTTTCTCTTATTATCTCTATCATACATCATCTATCCATTCCTTTACATTTTCTCTTTTTCTCTTCCTATTTGGTCTCTCTCACTATGTTATTATTTTTTGTCTTTTTGCTCTGTCTATTATCTCTCCTTCTTGCCACGACAGTCTTTGTCATCAATCCTGTCTTCGTCTCGGCTTTAGAGAAAGGAACGAGGGTGTCCTCTAGGCACCACGTTAATTGCCATTTGGGAATGAGGCTCTAGATTGTTAAGTTTGCCCCCCTCCCCCGCTCCCTCATCCCCCCATCCTCAAATCCTTTGGTTGCAAGTCTTCTACATGGCGGCCGGCTTTGATGTAACATAACGACGATGAGCCTAAAGCCGGAGAGATATCTGCTGAGCCAAGGCCCGGCAAAGACGGATTGTTATTTCTGGAAATGGGAGTCCACCCCTCACCCCCCACCCCCCATGTCGAGCGATAGGGCGTAGGTCTTTTAGCATGTGTGGAGCATTCTCAATCAAATTACCATGAAGGATGGCTCTGCAGCTTCGGATCCTGGAAAGAAAGCTAGACACGAGATGGAAGAAAGAAACACGGCAGTTTCATTTGCTAATTCTTTATCTGGGCTCCAGCTCTAGCAGCTAGCCCCCTTTCACTCCCATCCACCACCCTCCACCACCACTCCCCATTAATCTCCTTTCCCGGGATGATGTACAATGCTGTATTGTTCACTCTCAACTTTGCTTGCCTCACACCAGATTAGCCAACAAAACCAGGCCAGGACGTGGTCCAAAGACTTTACGGATGGATAGAGGGAGCGCCATGAAAGAGAAATGCAGAGGCTGCAGTTTGGATATTGTCTGGATGCATTGTTCTTCTTTGTCCATGGTCAAATCTTGTCTCAGAATCAGGGAACAGAGTGCAATAGTTTTAGTGGCTTTTGATGAATGTTTGGGCTGGTAGTTGAGGCAAATGAAAGAGGCAGCTTTGGAATCACAGTTGAAAAGGACTGCTTCATTTCTTTTTAAAATCCTCGGTTGGGAAACTTCACATCAGATTCAAGCTTGCATCAATCAATAACACCACTGCTGTACCTCTGAAGGAGGCCCCAGAGTGGAGGACTCACTCCAAGAACTCCATACAGGAGTTCCATACAGGATACATCATGATAGATTTGCAGATTCTAGGTTCCACTTTTACTGTGGCTGAATTACGCACCAGCGCCATAGATAAACTGAAATAGTCAGAGCAGAGTCATGGTTAATCCACTGTTTCCAGCAGGTTTGGATCACTTATGTGGAAATGAATCCAGTCTGTATTTTAAAATGGGAGTACTTCAGAGAATTTTTATCCTGCTGAGATTGTGAGTGAGAACAACAGAGCAAAGTGGCCAACACACCTCCTTTCACACTGATCCCAGCCCTAGAAAACACACAGATAGGAAATTTTCCTGTTTTAATTTTCTTTTGTTTTCTATTGGATGATGAAATGATTTCCCTTTTTCTCATTTAAAAAAAAACATGATGACCAATGGAGTCATCATGGTTCCCACTGAAAAACCTGCAATTTTTTGGTTTCACCTGAGAAATCATTGTTAAGAAATCAATTCAAACCCGTGGAAATGCACTAAACACTTCCAAATTACTTCCACAAACTGGACCTGAACTGGTTCCACGTTGCTGCACATGGGCATTTAGTGGCTGAGGCTAGATGTCTCAACCAAAATTTGGTGGCCACTCGTTTTTCCAGCTCTGCTATAGTAATGGCCTTTTTGGGAACTAAATGGGAACCCTTTGGTACTAGATGTTGGAAGATTGTGATGGAGATTTGATTGCATTCAACTGAATAAGCATTAGTAGTTTAAGACACTGATGCTGGAGATGCTAGGTCCAAAAACTAGCACATGTTGGACTAAAAATATCACTCCAGATATTCATAAAAATTGTACATATTGCATAATCATAATACATAGATATTTGATATTCAGTAAGTGAGCTCTTATCCAGTGATGGCGCTGTTTCACAAAATATACTTATGGATGTTATGAACCTGAAGAAAATATACAAAAACAATGTTGTAAAATGCTTGTGATAATGTTACACAAACATACAACATTGTCATTTCTAATCATTGAGTTTAGAGTTTTATGGTTTATGGTTTAAGTTTAGTGTTTGGCTTTGGATCAATGTCATTTCTAACCTTCATAGGCCTAATTTTATAGCAGTATGGAGTAAGTTCAGATTTTGGGTAGGTTTAGGGTTAGGGTTAGAGTCTATTCACCATGGTTACCTAAAGCTCATGTAGAGCTGCTCTTGCTGCCTCTTGGATTTTGAGCATGCAAAAGCCTTAGGTCAAGTATATCATGATGGAACAAGATGTCCTAATGTTTCTTATTCAGAATTCAGTGTAGAAGTAAAACTGTTTAATGATATATTGCCCATCCAATCTCTATTAAACTGATCAGTGGCAGAGTTTGGTTTGCATTGATGAATCCTAATGAATGGGATTCCACAGGTATTCCTTCAGTAATTCCAAACACTGTCTGAACTCATTTTAAAATATGTATGTATAGTTTTTTTTTTAATTATGGTGCTAAGATAAGATGGAATAAGGATTTAGCCCACTCAATAATAATAATCATTTATCTGATGCTTTGACTGCTGTAATTTATATGTTTACTAATTGCCTTGGCTTCCTCACTCTTCCAGCTGCTTTCATAAACTGCGGCTGATTTGTTGAGGGGCTGTAGATCTAATCTCTCTCTCTCTCTCTCTCTCTCTCTCTCTCTCTCTCTCTCTCTCTCTCTCTCTCTCTCTCTTTCTCTCGCTCTCTCTCTCTTTCGTTCTTGCACTCGCACACACAAACGATCTGAGGAGACAAGCAGCAGCATTCAGATTCTGGGTAGACTTATAGGATTGTGCCACTATTACGGTCATCTACAAAAGTTATAGTTGCTTTGGTCAAATTTCTTGACTGACATGTTTATCAGCCCTTATAAATGCTTAAAACATGTTATAAATGTGCTTAGAGACATCTATAAATAGGGCATATTTGTCTTCACTTTCTGAATGCCTTATTGATGTTATAAGTGTCTTAGAAACAAAAAGTATTCAAAAAGTTTCAGCGGCCTTGATCAGAAAGCTTTTCTATGTGTTTAAATGTTCTTATAAATACTTAGAAATATTAATAGGTCTTAAAATTATTGTAGTAATAGAAGATTGCATGCTGTTTTCCATTTAGTACTCATCTTGTCGTTAATGCTTTAAGAAAGCTTTATAACATGCTATAAAGGTATCTACATAATGTTATAGACATGTTATTCATAGGAGTTGGATGCTTTTCATCAGAATACTGGTTTTGTTGATATTGTATAATATGTTTTACATGGGTTAATACCATGTTATAAAGAGGTTACTCCTAAAAATTGGGTTCCCTCAAACATTTCTCATGTTCATGTTTGTAATGCTTTTTAAATGCTTTGTAACATGTTATAACTGTGTTTATAGAATTTTAGCAATGGGTGGGGCTGCAATACTTGAGCTCTTTCATAAGAAGATATGTCCAAGTACTTTAGTGTATATATGAATGTGAAGTGATATAGGTCACCTCACTTGCAGGCATGCATTCTACATTTTCAGGAGTTTGATATGTGCCCTATCCAGGTTGTTTCTTAGCACTAAGGTCCCTCAGTATGGACATCCAAGTAATGAGTAGCATTCCTTTTTCCGGTTTGCATCCATCAGAGTGTTTTCCCTCAGTTGTTTTTATGTGCAGCTGTGTAATCCTACACCTTATAAAAGGATGCTTTCTCTCACACTGAAATATAGTGTCTATTGAAGCTATATTGTTGTTGTTTTTTCCTCTACTCTCTCCAGAGCCTTCCTCATGATGTATTGCAGTGCCACCATGTTGCTAAATATGTTTGCTTTCACTTTAGAATGTTATTAACTTAGAAGTGGCACAACAGAAGCATGGAGAGAGCATTCTCGGTGTTTGCTTATGCTCCAGGACTCCTTGGTGTACACTATGCCCACAAGTTGGTAGACACCTGTTCTTATTTATTTATTTATTTATTTATCTGGGAGTCTGTCCTACTGCTAACTGTCTGATAAGGCTATAAAATAGACATTGGATCACTTGTGTATTAGAATTGATTGCATTCTTCATCAAAAGTCATCTGCTTATATTGGGTGATTACTCCTGGATCATTTCAATTCTTCCAAGAACTGAATGACATTACTTAAGAGAGTGCAGTTCAGCCATTCTACAGCCCAGTGCTGGGGAGGATTTATACCACTCTAATCAACATTTGGCATTGGGCATAATAAGTAGAAGGAGTATCCACAAATGGTTGGGCATATTGTATATTTTGACCCTTGTTAGATCAACACAGGAAAATATTCCACATCAGCAGCCAGGAACTTCCAAATTGGGGAAGCTGTAAGTGTTGCATCTTAACAAGGGAAACCTTGTGAAAATGATGAAGAGGTGTTAATTAAATCCACACGAGCTGGGGATCTTTTTTTTTCTATGGTCTGGATTGAGAAGAAATGTGGCTGAATGTGAATTTGGCTGCCAGTAGCGCTAGTCTTTTCTGTGGAGTATTCCTTTTCAAATGTGAGAGAATTCAAATGGAGAGGCTTGATGTGAAATGCATTTGAATGTTGGAAGTGTATGTGAGGCTCTGGGGAGTTCTCTGGACTATTCCCTCATCTCTTCAGTGTCTGATTTCCTTGACAGATCCTAGTTGTTTTGGTAGACACCTGATCTGGTGGTGTTTGGCACTACTGTCTATGGGCCAGGCATTCAGACATTTCCTCAGATTTAGGACTGGGGAAATGACCAAAAATGCTTTAAGGAGCATTCCAAAATGCCAATATTTCAAATAGGGAATGTATGTGCTGCATTAATGACTTGACCAAACAGTTAGCTGTACTTTATTCTGAAATTAAACTTGAAGAAGGAAACTCAAAAAATAAAGATGAAAAATGCCAGAGAGATTAGGATGAATTTGTTGTATATATCAGTCTGCAAAAGGGTTTAAACACAGGAGCATTTGTAGGACATCATCAGATCTCACAGGGAGCCAGTATTTACAAAATGAATATCTTAGGAACAGTGATGAATCTTCTAGGGAGTGTCCAATATTGCTTTAAGGGCATAGATAATGAGGACAAACATTCCAGAAAGTCATTACATTTTCTTGTAAAAATTGTAGGGACTCCATGTCTCTGATCACATCTATGATCCGTGTTCCTCAAAGCAAGAAGGGGTTTCTGCAAGAAGAAAATTCTGCCAACATTTGCAGTGAAGCAAACGGACAAACTGAAGTTTAAAATTCAAACACAGTTGAGTCTGGAGTACAGATTTTTGGACAAATCTGCTGTAAAGCAATTTCTGCAAAATCAGAGGCACAAAAATATGACTATATAATATAATAAGGTTAACACATCGGTCCTTGCAAGATCTAAAAGCAACAAATATGCAATAAATAAAATCAGGGCATGGGTTAAATTCATTTTCACAGTGCCATCTCTCCTATCTTTTCATCTGAGATTGGAGGATAAGTGTTTCTCATTTTTTTTCTCAGTGTAATAACCTCTTAGTCAGAGCTTATACTTAAAGCATATCTGCCTATTTTTGATTTTCTTCCCACTGTGCTTTTAAGGAAGAATGATGGACAAAAGAATACTTTAATAAGTAGCACAACCAATATACAGAAGCTGAACCCTGACAGGGTTCAACAGCTATGAGAAAGACAACAAACATTCAGTAAAATACTCAAAAAACACAAGGCAATGCTTTGCAAAGAGTTCAGCTAGAGACACCAAATAAATAGTCCTTCACAGGTTCAAACAATCAATACACTGGATAAAGACTCCCTCTCTCTGATTGGTCAATATGTCTCATGTGTTCCCAGAGAAGTTTGGAAGTTGGAGCCCTGGAGGAGAGTAGGGTTAGAGTTATGGTTGTATGACAGCTGTTAATACACTCAAAACATCATTCTTTTTTCATACACTGCTCTTTGTTAATACACTGCTCTTTGTTAGGTGGGGATCCAATAACATTTTCATACAATATTGGACATGCTATGTTCAACTCTAAAACTTGCCTTACATTCCAGTTTTCTATCTTCTAATCTATTTTCACGCAGCAAATGCTTTTTGACTATAAAATGAATTTGAAATGTTTCTAATGAATGAGGGCACTTAAGGTATACTTTATGTCAAGATCAGTGCTGGAGAATTGGTTTGGCAGGTTCTGGGTATAATACATGTCAACAGATCCTCATTACTGCTTACAGAGCTTTAAAATATTCTTTTGTCTTTAAATATTCTGCCACTGTGCCCTGCAAAGTCTGATAGAAATGACACCTGCATCCATTTAGCAGACTGCGGGTGCAGTCACATTTCATTTGGCGAGTGTAATTTAATAACAGCTCAAAGAGCAAGGCCTGAAAATGAGCTTACACATGCCCCCAAAGCTCTTTGTAGGTCCATTGGCCTTGATTAATTAGCACCTGCCTGTTAATAAGAAAGTCAGAATCCTAAAAAAAACCTGGAAGCAGGAAAAAAAAAGCCTAGCATTTTTCATTCTTGAGTTGAAGACGTTAATATATTTTTCAGTTGGTGTTCTAGGGAATCCTCAAGCTCCTTAAGCACCTCAAGAAACTAGCTTTTAACTCACTCACTCACATACTCATGCCCATTTATGATTTGAGTCCTTATCTTTAGACTGTTGGGAAACCAAAGGATTGAAAAGTTACCGGAGCATTTCAGGAGCTGAATGGTAAAGACATTTATATTACCCTATACATACCTTTTTTTTTTTAAAAAAAAAGGTTTTCTAAACCTTTGCAACCTTTAAATAAGTTGACACAGAAAATTGCCCAAAGCCCATTGACAAATTATACACATTTTTTAAAGCTTTTTTTTTTTTTTTTCTGTGTAACATACTTTTATGGGGAGATGGAAAATGATCTCTATGAAATTTATTCATCAATAGAAAAATATTGCTAATATCATCATAGAAACCTATTAGGTACATTTTCTGTAGTATTACACTGCAGTTATATCAAGTAAAGTGATGCCCACAGCTGACAAGTGTGAGTTTGGAAAAAGGTATAGGTTGTCTGTTTCAATTTAAACCATCCTCTGTCTCTCTAGCTCCATCTTCTGGGGAGCTGTAAAAATATGGGTGTGTCCTTCCATCCTGTGGGTGAGGCATTTGGTCTCATAGGGTGAAAAATCTTAAAAGCAGAATATCTGAGTATGTTCAAATGGCCCCTTACCTAAGTCTTTAAAAACTGAAATGGAATTTATAAAGAAATTGGTCATTTGGCATCCTTCAGTTTCCAGAATGTCCTACTATTTGTTACACAGACAAATAGCAATGTCATCTTAGACGGGGTGGAAATCGAAGAATCGTTCAGTCACAGAAGCATTTCAGCTTCAGAAGTGTCAGGGCATTAGTTAAAAACTCTAGCGCATGCCATGTCTTATCAAATGGCCTATGAGGCAGCTCTTCTTCATGAAGAAATGTGCAGTTTGGCTTCTTTCAATTTCTACGACCTCTTACCTTATAACAAGAAATTGCCTAGTTATCTTCTGTAGCTGGTATGGAAATCCATATTTGCTGCTCTCGCTCTCCAGCTCTCTCTCCCCCCTCCACCCACCCCAAAAAATGATGTTCCCTTCAGCAAAAGAGTAAAAGAGCTGGGTGCCAAGTTATGTGATGAGAAAATGGAATTTCCCCCTCAGCAAGAAAGCGATTTCCCCAGTGTAGGGGAGGATCACAGAGGTAGTACATGTCTCAGTGCCTGAGTGGTTGGGCGTTGATCAAACGGCTTAAGTTCCGGGCCTAGTGCCTGGCCCATGACTCAGAATACTCTAATGGAACTGAGTGGTGGTGGGGTGGGTGGGTATTGTCAGGGTTTGTCAAGGTTTGGGAGGGAAGGCATTGCTGCTTTTTCCTGCCTACCTTCCTACCTACCTACCATTCCCTCCCTGTTCTTTTGTGTTCCATTAAATCTCCCCTCTCTCTTTTGTCTTCCCCTCGCTCTGTAGAAGCCAGATAGGTCTGGACATGAAGGAAGGTGGTGCACATCAAAGTCGGATCTGCGCTCACCTACTTTTCCTCTCACTCTCTCTTTCTCTCTCAAGAGAGTGGCAGCGGATGAATGCAACAACTTCACACTTCCCATTTCCTTTCTTCTGCCGCTCTGTGCGACAACTCTGACTGAAGAGTTCCGTTGAGATAGGAAGCGTGAACCGTGGAGACGAGAAAGGCCACAAGAGCCTGTTTTGATAGCTGGCAAACAAAGAAACAATATATGTGATGGGTTTTGTGGGGAACATGTTGGGGCATGTTTTGGAGGAGGCTTGTTTTTTGAAGATGCTCAAGATTCATGGATTCATTGATTCAAATTGATTAATTGGGTCTTTTCAATGAATGATTCATTCATTCATTCATTTATTCACCCATCTTCTGCAACCAGTTCGTCCTCATCAGATTTGATGTGGGTCCAAAATCTACCAAGAATCATTGGGTATAAGGCAGGAGCACAACCTGGAGAGTGTGCCGTTCCTTCACAGGGCATCACATACCCACCCAGTCACTCACAGCTATGGATAATTTCATATTCGTCCACACACTTAATCTCACTCACACTCCTAGACAATTTCTCACTGCTAGTCCACCTACCAAAATGTGTTGTCCATTGCTATGATTGATCAAAACCTATAAGCTTAGCTATTAACTAAATAAATAAATAATTATTTCAGAAAAGACAATGTCACCACATGCCACAACTTATTTGTATGTTATTGCCTAAAGAGATTGTTGACCTGAGTTTCATGTTTTCATGGGGATTATACATAGCCATGTATACACCATTAAATATTTGAGTCTGCACTAGGTGTACCTTATTACATGGGGTGTTTACATGCACTCGAACCTAGTGCATTTTTCTCATCTGCTTCTTGTTTACTGCAGCTGAAAGACATTGTCTCTGTCTTCTAGAGTAAGCTGACCCTATTCTGCAGTTGGTGGATTAGCTTGTGAAAGTATACAGTACATTCATTTTGTGATTGTTTTGCTAATTAATTACAAACACTCCGTACAAGCCGTAGAGCATTTAGCCTCTGGACATGCAACACTCTCATATCAAGCAAACAAACACTAAAGATTACACACTTCTCATTTCCAAAGCCATTTAGCCCAGCCATGGACAATTTGGGTGTGTAGGCAGTTGCCATTAGGTAACTTCGGGTACATGTCTATCGGCTCCAGAGCACCCTATTCTATTATTGTCACTGAATGTGTCATATATGGGTGACACTTAAAGCAGCTAAAAAAAAAACGCTAACTAAAAGGTATGTTCACAAAGAGTTGATAAGAAAAACACACAATTTTACCAAATGAATGTGAAGGCCTTGTCACAAGTGTTTTCCTGCTGCCTTCGACAGGATTTGAATGTGTGGAGCTTGTGCTTGCTAAAGTTGCACAGCCTGTAGGGTAGCTCCAGGGCTCATGCATTTCACTGCTGCCTCTGTGAGATGAGAGTGGTGCATCAGACCTAATTGCAGTAAAAATGCTCTGAAAGCATGTCCCACATTCTTGGGTAAAAAAAGCTTTTTGTGGTAACAATTTGTGTACAGTGTAATTGCAGTGTAAGGAACAATGTAATTGCATTGCACTGTATAATATACAACAATTTGTGATAGCCAAAACAGCTTGCACTATATCCATGAATATGCCTAAGATACTGCATATGAGCCTATAATTATAATAATAATAATAATAATAATGGTGAAAGCGTGCTTTACCTTTAATTGGAAGTCATTGTAGATATCAGCATTGGTAGCAGGCAGCTAGATGCCGAACAGTGGCAATTAATACTGGCTACATCCGTTGGCAGTTATGGCAGACAACAGCAATGACAGCAGGCAGCTAGCTGCTGAGTAGGGCCTATTAGCTGCAGTAAATGCAGGTTCCCTCATTCAGCAGTCACAGTAGATAACACGAGTGATAGCAGGCAGCTACCCTCCAGAGTCTTTTAGTGCTGGCGAAAGAAGGGTCCCTCAGTCAGAAGTCACATCAGAATAGACATGGATTAGCCAGCAAGCAGTGCTAAGAAGAAGCTATAGAAAATGGGTCAGAGTAGCTGTAGTAGTAGAAAGCAGTTGGATAGAGGAGTATTAAAAACTCTCAGAACTGGTCTTTGGGGCAGTGGACTGCAATATCTATAAAGCTAATACACCGACCTGTACACTTGGGCTGAACTGCAGTGGTGTTTGTGCTCCAGCATCAGTACCTGTCTTCTCTGATGTTGATGTGGTTGAAACAAGCAAATCATTTAAGCAGTTCTCCTATCATTCTGTACATGCACATGTATACCAAATTCAGTTTTTACTCTTGTAATTGCATTGTAACTATCACAATATACTCATCTAATTACATACAGGGGTTAGACAATGAAACTGAAATACCTGTCATTTTAGTGTGGAAGGTTTCATGGCTAAATTGGAGCAGCCTGGTGGCCAATCTACATTAATTGCACATTGCACCAGTAAGACCATGTGCATCCAATGGTTCAAACATTGTATCCTGAAGGCGGTGCCGTGTATCAGGATGACAGTGCACCAATACACACAGCAAGACTGGTGAAAGATTGGTTTGATGAACATGAAAGTGAAGTTGAACATCTCCCATGGCCTGCGCAGTCACCAGATCTAAATATTATTGAGCCACGTTGGGGTGTTTTGGAGGAGCGAGTCAGGAAACGTTTTCCTCCACCTTTTGGGGTGTTTCAGTTTCATTGTCCAACCCCCGTAAGTAAAAAATTAAATTGGTACTTATTTAGATACACATGAACAATTCATGTAACTACTACATAAGTCTTGTGAGATAGCCACTGTTAGAGATGGATTACACATACTATAAATGCACATAAGTACCAAATACATTTTTTAAATTAAATTTTTACTATCAAGAAACACTCATTTACATCAGCAAAAACTGAAGTTGGAATATATGTGTATTTACAGAAGCTAAATTACTGAAATCTATCTGTAACGGTGTGTCATTACATGGTTGTTACATGTTTTCTTAATGTTTAATAGCAGTGTTATTAAAGACACTTAATATAAAGTAGGAGTGATGATTGGATGATGAGGGTGTACAAACTGCATAAAAGCAGACCTCATAGGTTACAACTTCAAGGCATCAAGTCTTCAATGTAATGACAATACCTTGACCATGGAATAAAGTTCCCCAGGCTTCAAATATAAAGCAAGAAAAACATATATTTCAAAGGTTATTGGGGCAGATATTGGGTCTGATCTAATGAGAACGCAGAGTCTCTGAAGTTCTCGGAAAGGTTGCCATTTCAAAGCTCCTGCCATATATGAACTGGAGGCCAAGGCGAGGCTGGTAATCCACTTTCCTTGCTCAACTGATGTCATTATTGCACGTTTTCTATCACCGTGCCTGATGGTGGGATTTTCTTTTCAGTTCAGCTGCTTTCATCTCTAGCAGAAGTGTAGTAAAAAAAAAGAAAAAAGTAAATTGCTTGAGCCTCGTCTTCTGCACATGCCTGCTATTGTCTTTCCTCTGATCAGCCTCTCATGATGAATTCCTATTCAATAGCACTTGTCTGACTTATAATCTTTACAGCAACTGTTGCACATGGACACAGGCATATTTGTTAGCGTTTTTTTGGAGGAGGGAATTTAGCTTGGTGTGGCTTCTACTTGTACCAGCATCAGCACCATGGAGTACCTTTTTGATACCAACCAAAACAGTACTGTGTCTTGAGTTATTTTGTAAACGAATAATAAATGATTTGTTTATTAATGGTCATAAATTATGTTGTCATGACATTATTTATTAATGATTTTTAACACCCTTTTCCATCTAAACTAAAGCTCAGACCTTGCTGGACACTGACCACTCTTATTATTTCAATCTTTGTGTTAAAAATGATTAGCAATGATTTTAGGGTGTTTTAAACCATGTAATAAACATAATTTAAAAATATTATAGCCCTTTATCAAATCAAATCAAATCAAATTTATTTATATAGCGCTTTTCACAACTGATGTTGTCACAAAGCAGCTTCACAGAATTCCAGTAAGACAAGATTTGACATGAAATGTAAAGACAAATGTAAAACCCTCAAGTGAGCAAGCCAGGGGCGACAGTGGCAAGGAAAAACTCCCCCAGCTGAGGAAGAAACCTTGGGAGGAACCAAGGCTCACAAGGGGTGACCCATCCTCCTCTGGTCAATCTACAGGTGATGATAGTTAGTAGTCCATGAGAACTTCAGTGTAGGGACAGCTTCAAGGCACTTGGTGGTTGCTGGAGCGTGGGCAGCTGGTCTGAAGCGTGGAGGAGGATCTCGACAGTCATCCATCAGTGTCCAGACAGACAGGTGGCAGTCGTTTACTCGGAAAGATGTAAAGGGATGGAATTAGTTTTGGACTGTTTTGTGTTTGTAAAGTAGAAAATATGAAAATTTCCAGAGTGTGGCTAATGACTCCGGCAGATCTGACTATGACAGCATTAACTAAAAGGAGAGAACCAGGAGGACACACAGACACGGGAGCATCCTGAAACACTGGCATCCCTCCGCTCCACCGTCAACAAACCTGAGTGATCGCGAGAAGCGGCGGGACGACAGCACCAGCGTCTCAGTATACTATAATTCCCTGTGTCCATGGACCCCCCCGGTCTGCCGCCTTTATCTATGGGGGAGCATTAGCTACCAAATGATAAACTAAACAAATGAGTTTTTAGCCTACATTTGAAGATTGCGACTGTGTCTGAGTCCCGAACATTTTCTGGAAGATCATTCCAGAGTTGGGGGGCTTTATAAGAAAAGGCTCTTCCCCCAGCTGAGGCCTTCTGAATTCTGGGAACATTTAAAAATCCAGCATTCTGTGATCTGAGTGAACGTGGGGGCTCATAATAGGAAATTGTATCTTGAAGATATTCAGGAGCAAGCCCATGTAGAGCTTTATATGTTAATAACAAAATTTTGTAGTCAATGCGGAATTTAACAGGCAGCCAATGAAGTGATGATAAAACTGGGCTGATATGTTCAAATTTTCTAGTTTTAGTGAGGACCCTAGCTGCAGCATTTTGAACTAGTTGAAGTTTTCTTAAATTGCTGCTGGTGCATCCTGACAGTAGTGCGTTACAGTAGTCAAGCCTTGAAGTAATAAAGGCATGTACTAATGTTTCTGCGTCCTGAAGGGATAAGGCATTTCTAATCTTAGCAATATTGCGAAGATGTAAAAAAGCTGTCCTAGTGATACTACCTATGTGTTGATCAAATGATAAATCCGGGTCAATTATGACACCAAGATTTTTTGCTGCTGAACCAGGTTTAACTGGAAAGTTAGCTAGATTTAAAATTAAGTCTGATAATTTATTTCTTGTCACTTTTGGACCCAAAAGCAGGACCTCTGTTTTGTTGCTGTTTAGGAGGAGGAAGTTACGCAACATCCAGCCTTTCACGTCTTTTACACAGTCCTCTATTTTCTTTAATCTGTGTTTGTCATCGGGCTTGGCTGAAATATACAATTGTGTGTCGTCTGCGTAACAGTGAAAGTTAATGTCATGGTTTCTTATAACTGTGCCTAGCGGTAACATGTATAATGTAAATAATAATGGTCCTAAAATAGAGCCTTGTGGAATTCCAAATCTTACTTTAGAATAATTTGAATTTAGATTGTTTACTTTTACGAATTGATAACGTTCCGTTAAGTAAGATTTAAACCATAATAGGGCTGTCCCTGTGATTCCAACCATGTTTTCTAACCTTTCTATGAGAATATTGTGGTCTATTGTATCGAAGGCTGCGCTTAGGTCAAGAAGCACCAACAGGGATACGTGGCCTTGATCAGAGGCAAGAAGAAGATCATTTGTTATCTTGACTAGAGCTGTCTCTGTACTATGATGTTGCCTGAATCCAGATTGGAATTTTTCATATATATGATTCTTATGTAGATATGAACTAAGTTGTTGGGCCACAGCTTTTTCTAAGATCTTAGACAGAAATGGCAAATTAGAAATAGGCCTGTAATTAGACAGTGTACTAGCATCAAGATTTGGTTTCTTGATCATAGGTTTAATAACTGCTAGTTTAAAAGCTTTGGGTACATGGCCCAGACTAAGCGATGAGTTTACTATAGTTAAAAGCGGATCAATAATAGCTGGTAGTACTTCTTTGAGCAACTTTGTGGGAATTGCATCAAGTGTGCAAGTTGTACAGTTTGCGGAGGTGATAATCTTCTCTAGTTCTAATTGTGGGAGTGGGCAAAAGGTTTCAAGTCTTTCTTTTACAGTTATATTATGTTTTATTTCATTCACATCAGGTGGCAGCCAGGATGGATTTGATCCTGTGGCTAGAGTTTGTTGTCTAATATTCTCAATTTTATTATTAAAAAAGTCCATAAAATCTTTACTGGTGAGAGTTGCTGGAATTAGTTGTTCAGAACCTGCTTGATTTTTTGTAATTCTAGAAAACACACTAAACAGTGCTCTCGGATTATTTTTATTATGGGAGATCAGCGAGGCCAGATATGCTGAGCGAGCTTTAGTGAGGGCATTTCTATACTCTATAAGGCTGTCCTTCCAGGCAGAATGGAACACTTCAAGCTTGGTTGATCGCCATTTCCGCTCTAGTTTTCGTAATGTTTGTTTTAAAGTACGGGTCTTATCGTTATACCATGGTGCGAGCTTTTTCTGTCTTATACTTTTATGTTTAAGTGGTGCTACCTTTTCTAAAGTAGATCGACAGGTATTTTCTAGGTAATCAGTTAGTACATCTAGGTCCATTGGGTCTGATGGAGTTGGAACTGGGGTCGATAGTTCTGGTAGGTTTTCTATAAATTGTAGGGCGGTAGATGGTTTTATTATACGCCTTGTAGAATAGCGAGGGTTCTTACATATATTATGGATAAAACGTAGCTCATATGAAATTAAGTAATGATCGGAGATTGCTGAGGATTGCGGTAAGATATTAATTTTGTCAATGTTAAGACCTAGTGTCAGAACTAAGTCTAAAGTGTGGCTGCAGTAGTGTGTAGGCCCTGTTACATTTTGAGTAATACCAATAGAGTCTAAGATTGAGGTAAATGCCTTTTTTAGTGGGCCACTTTCCTTCTCAAAATGGATATTGAAATCTCCTACAATTATAACTTTATGATTGCACACCGCTAGGTTTGTAGCAAAATCGCTGAATTCTTTCAGAAATTCTAAGTAAGGCCCTGGTGGTCTGTAAATGTTGCATAATAAAAATGCGTCCTTTTTTGTGACCGGATTTGTAATAATAGTGGAGAGAACCTCAAAAGAAGAGAAGGTGTCACATTGTTTAAGACTAATTTCTAGGGTATTTTGGTAAATTACACATACTCCACCTCCTTTGCCTGATATTCTTGGGCTATGTGCATAATTATAGCCTAGGGGGGTGGCTTCATTTAGTGCTAAATATTCATTTGGTTTAACCCACGTTTCCGTGAGACAGAAAACATTGAATTTATGATCACTTATAATATCATTTACGATGAGTGCTTTTGAGTTTAGTGATCTTATGTTGAGTAACCCAAATTTTAGTTCTGAGGTGTTGCTGCTAGGTGTTGTGTATGATTTAATATTGATTAGGTTGCTGAAACAGGCTGATTTTGTTTTTCTACTTTTACATTTAGTTCGGGGGAAAGACACAGTCTCAATACAGTTGAACCTGGGTGACGTCTCAAGACAGTTCGCAGACGGTCGGTTTAGCCTGTCTGTCTGCGGCCTGGTCCCGGCTCTGGATTGTCAGCAGCTATCTACACTACTCTGCTGACTAACTAAAAGACTATGTGCTATACTGCAAGAAAGTAAGGCAGCACCCTCCCGCGTGGGGTGGATACCATCCCTACCTATAAGACCAGGCTTGCCCTCAAAACGTAACCAATTGTCTATAAAGCCCACTTGATTTTCGGAACACCACTTGGACATCCAGCAGTTTAACGCCCAAAGTCTGCTGTAAGCCTCGTCGCCACGCCGCATTGGTATGGGGCCAGAGCAGATTACGGCATCGGACATCGTCTGGGCCAGTTTAATCACCTCTGTAATATTACCCTTAGTTACCTCAGACTGCCGCAGACGAATATCATTGGCCCCTACATGAATGACTACCCTCGAATATCTCCTGTTAGCTAACAGTCTAAGGTTGCCACTAATATCCGGCACTCTGGCTCCCGATAAACAGCTAACTGTTACTGCCGGCGCCCCTAAAGGAGTAGCTAATTTCACGTGCCGAACAATAGAGTCTCCTATAACCAGAGCACTCTTAACAGGCTCCTCAGCGGGTGCTTCGCTGAGCAGGGCAAACCTGTTTGACACGCGAATCGGAGGAGCGTGGTGTCCCGGTGGGCTAGCTTTGGCCTCAGCGTTAGCATCAGCCTTAGCTTTCCGGCTATGACGCCGAGACGTCACCCATTCACCCCGCTGTGAGGGCTCTAACGCCGGAGTCGTGGGGGTGCTAACTCTCCCTAAGGCACCCGGAGTTGCTAACACTGAATCTCGCTGTTTATCCCTCAACAATAATAAGCTCCGGATGCGCACTTCTAGCTGGTCCACTTTATCCACCAGGGAGCTAACTAGCTGACACTTACTACAAATACAACCACTATATTTATCGCTAGAGGTGGAAAAGGGCGTTAAACTAAACATGCCACACTCTGAGCAGGCAAAACAGCCAGTAGTAGCCATGGAATTGCAGGTACTTACCGCTTTTAGTGAATTTTAGTAACTTACACCAAGAACGTTACTCCAGGGTCCGGTGGCAGTTTTAGTGCCTCTGTAATGAATATTCCTGCGGAGACAATCTAAAAGATAGATCTATGGATGGTTAGTAGGTTATAAAAACAGATATAAGTATAGAAATAACAATGGAAACGAGTAAACAGGAAAACCCGAGTGATCAAAACAGCTTCCAAACGGGTACAGAAACAGCCAAACGGGTGCAGTAGAGGAAACGGAGAAAGCTGTGGATTCTTCTGACAGTGCTGTGTATTTATGCGCAGTGAAAGAGCAACACAGTATCATAACCTTACACAGAAGCTGTACTACGCTTTATAAGCGTAGTTTTATTTTAAAGTGGTACCCATAAACCTGGTACCACATCTCAAGACTTGGGCCAGCAGCCATAGCACCTGAGCACCCAAACATGCAAATCTACTGCTTGGCAAGTACTTGGATGGGAGACCACCAAGTTAAACAGGGATCTATTTGAGTCTAAACAGCACCCTCTTGTGGAGAACGTCTAGACTGCTAAACATGAGTGAGTTAGTGAGTGAGGGAGTCCTAAAAGTGCTCTCCATCCAAAAATATTCACCACAGTCTCATAAAATCAATTCTGTGGTCTTGTCTATTGTCTTGACTGCTCAAATATGGACCCCCATCTCCATAGCAACAATTAGCATTTGGGCTACAATGCGTTTTCTGAATAGTTTACTCTGTACTTCCTGTCACCAATATGTCAAATCAACCCTGGTAAATATTCATTTCTCTTTGGAATTCGTTTACATTTGGAGTTCATTTGTTGATGCTATGCTTGGTTTACAATGTGGTGCCATCACACGACAAAGTGCCCCTTTGGGCATAAATAAAAACAAAGTTGAATATGATGATAGGAATTCCAGTTTGAAAGTCATTTAGGGCACAGCTTTTACTGTCTACAGCTCTCAGCCTTGGCTAAATAAGGCGTTGGCACCTACATTGTGGATGCTTAATGTATGCACTTTCTTCAAAATGGCTCTAATGAGAGCGCTGAAGAAAACTGTGCCCGTCGATACTGGGAGAGAGTTATATGAGCGACCAGGGAGCATTTGCATTTTTGTTTTCTAGTCGATGCATTAACCTCACAATCAATAAACAACTGGAGAGCCTCTCAGGGTGTTCTCTTCAGAGCATTAGTGTAATTCAAAGAGGACCCATTTGGGGCAGTTACTACAGGTGTGATTTGGTTTGTGGAAAAAACTAAAAGCTCTGAACTGTAAAATTACTTAAAATTTTTCTAAATCAAATTTGCCAAAAAGATTAGTATTTAAAATGTAATATTTAACAACCCCAATTGACAAAAAGTAGAATAAAAAATGCAGCATTTCTTTCATTTACTTGCAGACCCTATGAATCAAAGATATTTACCATTTTATCTGATCAGATTCATTTATTTTGTTAATATAATTATATTCCTGCATTTCAGACCTGAAACATATTCCAGAAAGTTGGAACAGAGGGAGACAGAGGACTAGTAATGGGATAAAACTGGAGTTTTGAGAATGTGCAGAAGTTTATCAACAAATGTTTGAGAATATTATTGAAATCTTTTGTTCCTCAACAAAAGATTAGAAGAGTTTTACAAAATGTCACTGTCCAATGAAAAACATGTATCACCAAAAAAAGCAGCTCGACAGGAAAAAAAAACCTTCTTATCTTTCAATGGAAGTCAAGTAACCCCAAACTTTTGCAGACCATAAGGTGTGTTTGCAGGAACAATACCACTTTAATGCTTGGTGTAATTGATGCCAAAACGTCTTTTAAGTGTTTTGAGAAGAAATGGCAACATTTAAAGATGGTTAATGCTTTACCGTCCCAACTTATTGGAATATGTTGCAGGTCTGAAATGTAGGAATGGATGTATATGAAAACAATGAATATGACCAGACAAAACATGAAATATATTGGGTTTATACCATAAAGTGCTCTGTAAGATCAATGGAGTGAGTGTAGATATAAGGTAAGTTTTCCTAACCCAGTGATCATTCCATATAAAGCACAACTTGGTCTACAAGGTCACTGTTGTCAATTTATTATGAATCATGCCAGAAAATATAAATTGGGGGAACTATTTTTATTTACTCACACAGAGTTTAAAGACAGTATCTCCTATATTCTTAATTATTTCACCAGCTTTTTAACTGAAACAGAATTGAAATATCCAAAATGAACCCTTTACTTATCCAGGCATTATAAACTGATCCAGCTTGAACTGAGCTTGGCCCAACAGAGACATCTACAAACCACAGTCTATAAAGCTGCCTTTGTACAGGGAAGAAAATAAGAATATCTTTAATTAATAATAGCGAGAATGAGTGTACTTTAGCGAACATGTGTTTGGAAAGTTTTCACTTCTCTGCAGTGTAACTTCAATGGAATATGATAGAAACTAAACTTTTCATTGTGCTTTCCCCAATTCTATCCTTAATATTCCATAGCCCCTAACCCTAACCCTAACTCTGAAAAAGTGTTATGCACCTGGAAAACATGAAAGGTAAGACCACTGCTCTTGTCAAGGCAAGGTAAGATTCCCATCCCAGGCAATTTGACAATCTGTCTGCAACAATGTGGTTCAATGCCATTTAATCCTCACATATGTGTTTCAAGATCTAAAAACATGTCCAACTATTTTTGCAGCACAGAAAAAAAGACATATTATGAAGAATACATTTGTTCATTACATGTACTGAACTGTACAGTACATGTGTTTTGGGAATCTGGAGCTCCTACCAGCCCACGCACTGTGAAATAAGACGACCCAGACATATTCCTTCTTATTGTATGATACAAAAATATCTTTTATAACTTTAGAATTGCCCCACCTCCTTGTCTGAGTCTTTCCAATCACAGTGCTGGATCCATGTTCATGTGGGAAAGGCAGTTAAACAGAGCCAAACCAACGTAACAAGCATGGGGTAATAAGTAATAAGTAAAAACTTATGTGAAACTTATGGTGAAAACAAGAAGCTTCTGCTTCTCACTCCTCACTGCTGTGCACTCAGGGTCGGGGTGAACATCGAGTGGCTCATTATCATTGAAAGGAACAGGCACTAAAACAGGCTATTCCGAACAGGGCTGTTTAGACAGGGGGAGAACGCTGCTGTGGTGTTTGGTCCCTGAGGTATTTTGTCTAAAGCAGGTCACAGATACTGCATGGAGACCCCAGAATTGTGTTCACCTGTGGAATATGTTGTTCACATCCTTTTTAAGGTAGTTTATGCTAAGCTCATTTCTACCAACTAACATCTATACTCTACACTCTAAAATTAAAATGTATTTCATATCATATTCAAAAGCAGCACACATACATTCACACACACACACACACACACACACACACACACACACACACACACACACACACACACACACACACACTGGCCATGTGCTTCCTCCAGCCTGGAGCTAGCAGCAGAAAGAGCATGACTAATTTTACAAAATCAAAAGAACATGCATGTGCCTCTTATCAACCAAACCTATGGTCAATTGACTCCAGGTCCCTTTAAAACAATTTGTGCTTGGGTACCCAAGGGTGAAAAAAAAAAAAAAAAACGGACCCTCGTTTGTTCCAATGCTCTGTCCCAAATGCTTAGCCTCACAGGTGTCCTTCTTGAAGCGGTCATCTTCAAAAGAAAGCAGAAAGTCCCACCAGGAATGCACATTTGGCAATTAATCTTAGAGCAAACATGCTGGCTTTGACTTTCATGGTCAGAATCAGTCAAAAGGACTTTGGTATCTTTGTGTTTTTTATTCACACTCCTCTTTTGTTCAGGAGCCTAGCCCCCCCTCCCCCCATCCTCCCTTCAGGAGGCCATTGTAGTCAATGATACTACAGAATTGTTTTAGTTTCCAAGGCACTATATATTGTTGTGGGGCACTGGCCTGACGTTTATGGCTTAGTATGAAAGCCCAAGGGCAGCTTTTATTGTCCAGCACCCGAGTATTCAATAAGCACCCATAGGGGTCTTTCATTAAGATCGAGGAACACCTAATTGCATTTGGGAGATAGTGGCCGTCGTCTGTTTGACCCCTCGGCTAATAAACAGCTCTCTGGGTGTCCTGCTGATGGTATATTTTATCCTTCCCTCCCTGCAAAGCCAAATGAACTCGGCTACCACTGGAGTTGACAAATCCAATAGTGCAGACAATCCGAATTCATTTTCCCAAAGCTGTAGTATAGAAGCAATGCAATTATCTTAATTGCTCTTGGAAATGTCTAGGATTTACAATTCACATTGGACACTGTAAAACTGTAAGCTCAAATTGGGCTGGGGTGGGGGGTATGCTGGTGGGACTATAGCTTGTGGGGGTATACCCCTCTGCTCCTAAAGCATCCATCCAAGCTGCGGAAGCTTGCCAAGCTTTTCAATGCGGTGGCCCTGATTCCTAGGGAATCTGAGATGAATCTCTGGGAAATGAAAGGGGCAGCTATATCTATGGTCCGAAATAGTATCTTTCAAATCCAGACCTTAGTCCTGGGTGAGCCCTCAGTTCTTAGTAGCCACTTAGTATCATAATAAGAACTGATTACAACTATCCAAATGGCTTCAAAATCTAGTCTGAAACTGCAAAACATCTTGAAACAAGGGTCAAAACTTGAGAACGGTCCAAGAATTAAGTCTGGCGTAGTTTTTGTTGCTGCCTTTTGGAATCCCTATACAGCAGCAAACAATTGGCCAGTGAGTGTTATTCAGAGTGTAAAATCCATATCCAGGTATTGGACCACATCAGAATCACCTGCCCTATGGTGGTCCTAGTAGAGGCACAGAGATGCTAAAGAAGAACACAGTCTCCCAGTTCCTAATGGGAAGTGACTTACATAATTGTGGAATCATGACCAGTTTACAGTGTACAATATGGAGTGCAGAGGGAAGCGAAGAGACATGCAGTGGGTTTCTCATCTGGGAGGGTGGGGGGGGGGGTATAGGGAAGCAAGGCAGTGGGTGTGTGGGAGGGAATCCCAGACTCACGGTGCTTATCTTATTGATTTACTACAGACAGAAGTAAAGAGAAAGAATGAAATAGGAAACTGTTTCCCGTCTTGCCTCCCACTTCACATGCCCTCTGTTCTCTCACCATGAATTATTTAGCCACCAGCATCACTGCCCAGATGTTGCACTCATTTCGCTCAGATTCTCGCCCACTCATTCACATGCCACCATGCCTATTTTTTCTGTACGACCCTTGACCTGGAATTCCTGGCCTCAGTGTGTTTGGCTTGACATTTGACAAATAAACTAACAAAAAAAAAACGTATAGAATTTCATTAATAATACCTTACTGATCAACAACAACAATGATATTCACTCAGCCCTCCACATACATAGATTCAGCAAATCACAGATCTAAAATATTCACTGAATGAAGTGATGTGTTGCACATCCTGCAGTAGCCTTTGGCCAATTCATACATCCAAGGATTCTCTCTAGCACTCATAGTTTGAGCTTTGTTTGCCTCGCATCTCATTTGTTCCTTCATTTGTTAGATAAGCACTATGTAATTAGGCCTAAAATGGCTGCATCTGTGTTGAACATGAGGTGACTGTGTTTTCTTGACATTATTCCCATAACAACAACAGCGTTACTACAATTTACAGAATCTCTGATTTGTTAGGGATTATTGTAGTTATTTTATGAACACTAAGCCAGCTCCCCTCCACTGGTGGTGCTATTTCACTAAATTCACCCAAAAACCCTGTTAGGTACCTGAAGACAAGCTGAAGAAACAGTGCTGTAAAGCATCTCACAAACAATAAACATTTCAGTTTATAATTTTTAAGATCTTGCAGTTTCACTTTAAGGTTAGGGTTAGGGTTAGGTTTAGATCAGGTTGAGACTAATCTGTAATTTAAACTATGCTGTGTATCATTCTAAATATTACTTGCTCTTTCTTCCACTGCAAAACCAGCCCTTGTCAAGCTGTGATTTGCAGCAGCAGAGAAACATGTCCCAAGGGTTTGGGTAAGTATTTAAAACTTGGCAGAGAGTATCCAGGTACTTTTACAGTTCAGTTACTTTCTCTTTTGAGAGCTGCGGGTGAAAAGATCTATAACATAGTCTCCCTAAGCAATAGAGGTAACCCTAGCACTAGCTGCAGTCCTGAAAATAAATGTCAGCCTTCTATTAAATGCCATGCTTTATTAACACTATATGAAGGCTTTACAAAGGTGTTAGAAATGGGTTACGAATGGGTTATGAATGTGCAATGGGCAGTGTGTGAGTTTAGGCTGTAGGTTCAGAGTTTCCTATTTTACTGGCAAACCACCATACAGCACCATACAGCAGCAGAGGTTGCTGAAGGTCATCTGACTTACTGGTTTAGCAAGGTGTAATTCCACCCGCATAGAATCAACCCAAAGTTGTCAAAACCTTGCAGTGTTGCCCACTACTCGTGTTTGTATGCAGCCTTGTCTCAGTAAATAGGGAAACAAACTAGGTGTCTCAGTCTGAGCTGGCTCAGGAGCTCTCTCCCTCAATTGCCCTCTCCGGCATGCATGAAAAACAGCATCTGGAGGCAACTGGACAGTGGAGAGTCCTCCAAAAGTCAAAAAGCATGAAAAGATATGAAGATGTTTCTCTATACCTGCTTTATAGGTTGGTAATTATTACTTATTTTTGCAAGGAGGAAATGACTCTGAATGTAAAAATATGAAAATAAACAAAAAAAAAACACTTGAATATACATTGGGTGAGGTTTGTGAACAAGCTGTAACAAGTCATTTTATCAAAAATACAGTGCAACATGCAAGCTACTCCTCAGCTTCTACCCACTGTCTGTAGACAAGGTCCTATGGTTCACAAAGCTTTCTATGTCCAAGGCTCTTCCTTCTTCCAAGTGGCTCTCTCCTCTTCCCCCTCCTCCAAATTCCAGTCAGGGAGAGATGCCAAAAGACACTTCACAGGTGGGAGAAGCTCACAGTTTTCGATTGGGAATGTAATGCAATACAGGTGTTTACATTTAACAGATTATTGTCCAATTGGGTAGGGATTGTAATCCGATTGGCCTCAGGTGACAGTTGACTGAGGTGTATACATGGAGGTATTCTATTCTGATTTTGCCAAGTCTGAACCCCAAACCTCATGCTTCCAATTTATGCCTCAGCTTTCCAAGACTGGGAGTCTTAGAAACCACAACTTGCTTCTGTCTCTGTCTGTGAGTGGGTAGGACACCTCAGATGTACTCAACTGTTCAGTGGTGGGTTGGCTTCACATGTCTCAGAAAAAGCAGATGTTCACCTCCTCCCAAAGTTGGTGGCAGTCGAAAGAGCTCTACACAGTTCTTTCTTGTTCAGTAATGCATAGCTCTGCCTCTTTATTTGCGGGTGCTTGGATTCTATTGGAACACAGCCAGAAGAAGGTGTGTGTGTGTCTGGAGCGGAATGGCAGAGCGGCGAAGGGCACAACCTCTGTCAGCTTCAGAAGCCGAGAGGGGGGGCAGAGTTCCAGAATGCCAGGAGGTATCTTTTCAACAAAACCATGCCCTCACACCTTGCAGTGGCTTCTCTTGAATGTCAAAAGGACCAGGGAGGTCTTCCTTAAAGTCATATATATATATATATATATATATATATATATATATATATATATATATATATATATATATATATATATATATATAAACATGGAAATGGACAAAGCAGTGGACATGAGAATACTGGCTCTATTTTCACATCGCTCTATCACTGCAGTACTACAAGTATATATAAAAAATGTTTTTGGATCATTGTTTCTGCATTTACTATCTACATTTTATCAGCTTCACTGACCATACAGTAGCCCTCTGTGGTGCTACAATTACAGACTGTAGTCCCTCTGTTGCTCTGCATACTTTGTTTGCCAATTTTCACCTAGGCCTGGTCAGGACCACCCATTGGACCACCACAAAACTGATACGAATTGGATTGTGGATCATTCTTAGCTTGGAAGTGACGCTGGCATGGTGTCCGTGTGTCACTGTGCATTGAGATGGTACAAGTGGATCAGACGCAGCAGTTGCTGCTGAAGATTTTAAACACAATATCCACTCACTATCCACTCTATTAAACACATTTACTTCATTGGTCCACCTTATAGATGTAAAGAAGAGATAGTAGTTCATCAGTTTCAATCTAAAAAAATAAATAATACAAAAAAAAAAAACACAAATATTACCATGCCATTCTCCTCCTAATATTCTTGTATTTCTCTACATCAGCATCTCTTTCTTGCTTCTGTACGGACACACACCAAGCCCTGCTTGCCTCAAGCATAGGCAACAGTGAGGCTGCTCCCCTGGCCCAGCGCCAGGGCTTCATTCCTCCCGACGAAGTGGAAATAGCCGCTGATTAAAGCGTTCTTTCTGCCGCGGCAGAGGTTCGCCTCTAATAGAACAATTCAAAAGCGCTGTAGCAATTAAACTGAAACAATGATCACGGGGCTGTATCCTGGGGATGGATTGCTCAGCGCAATTACAGCCTGGGGCTGTGTTCATGCTGCGTTACTGACCTAAGACCATCACGCCGTCCCACTCACATGGTGAGGCTCCCAGCCCAGCTCAGGGCAACTGATCACTCAAAGGTCAACAAGTGACCACTTAAAGATCATTGAATCCGTATGAGTTACCAAATGGTGTGGAATTTTTAAGAAAAGCTTGAGATACACTTTTCCTATTAAATATTACAGATTATTGATTTATTTATGGAACCCTTTGTTATCATTGGTTTATTTATTTATTTAACTTAATATTAAAATGCCCAGCATTTTTCTTGATATCGATGAATAACATGTCAGTTCTGTTTGAGCAAATGGCAGCTCTATCTAAATTCCAGGTGGTTGTTATGGTGTGGCCAGAGTTTGCTGTCCTTTGTGGTTGCTATGGTATCCTAGGTGGTTACTACAGTATATTGGTTGCTGTGGTGTTAGCAAAATTTTTGCTTGTTGTTATGAAATGTCATGTCATTTCATGTGGGTGCCAAGGTTTTCCAAGTGGTTACTTAGGTGGTTGCAAAGGTATTAAAGGCTATTGCCAAGATATTTCACGTGGTTACTAAGTTGATTGCCATTGTGTTTTAGGTCTTTATTATGGCAATTGCAATCATAATTTAGGCAGCTGCTAATTTGTCACAGATAGGTGCTCAAATACAGCTGGCTCGTGGTTAAGGTCACGGGGCATTCTTAGGATGTTGTTGGATGGTTGCTATGGTATCCTATTTTGTTCGTTGGATGTTATTAGTGGCAAATCATATTCAATGCCAAGTTTTAACTGGACGATACACAGTCATAATAGCTACATCTATACAGTACTTTTCAATACCCTCACTTCTGTACTTTTCCTAGGACATTATGCAGTCACCTTAACCCCCACCAATGTGCAGCATCCATGTGGAAGATGTCTCATCTGAAGGACGGTACTGTTTGCTCAGCACAGTGTCTCTGTCACTGCACCTCAAACATAGCGACCCCTGTTGGCCCCACCAACACCGCCTCCAGCAGCCACCATAGCTATTCTCAAATGTCTCCCATTCAAGTTCCCCCCAGGCTGACCTGTAGCCCAAACCTGTGTATATTTCATTAGATTTGCATGTTTACATAATAATGAATCATAATTCAAAATAATAACAATCATATTTTCTCTTACAATTGCAGAAATATCTTAAATACCTTCAGCAAATGTTGCATATTTGGCCTCTTTATGCACTGAGCTGTGGTTTGCGAGTACAAGGGTTGAAAACACCGTGGTGGAACTCTATTCTTTTATTCATAGGATTCCATGAGCTCATTAGACGAGACATAAAGGGAATGCAATTATGTTTCCATTCCTGATTAATCACTGCTTTTGTTTGCAGATCAAACATGCTGCAAAGCGACAAACATGTCCTTGCCATGGATTCACAGCGTAGCCAGTTGTCTAGCACCTTTCAAGTTGTGTTTTCATGCATTTTAGAGGTGCCATTAGCAGAACTAATAAAACGGTATCCCTCCTTTGGACAAGCACAGATCCAGTCCAGCATAGTGACCACTCCCTGATTATTCATTCATTCATTATCTGTAACCGCTTATCCAGTTCAGGGTCGCGGTGGGTCCAGAGCTTACCTGGCATCATTGAGCACAAGGCGGGAATACACTCTGGAGGGGGCACCAGTCCTTCACAGGGCAACACAGACACATACACACATTCACGGACACTTTTGAGTCGCCAATCCACCTACAAACGTGTGTTTTTGGACTGTGGGAGGAAACCGGAGCACCCGGAGAAAACCCACGCAGACACGGGGAGAACACACCAACTCCTCACAGACAGTCACCCGGAGTGGGAATCGAAACCATAACCTCTGGGCCCCTGGAGCTGTGTGACTGCGACCCTACCTGCTGCGCCACTCCCTGATTATTTGACTTTAAAGGTGCAGTATGGCATTCTAAGCACCAAAGGGGTCGTTCCCTCATATGGAGTGTAGAGTCAAATTGCTTTTTTTTAAGTCCCTGGATGAAGCACTTTATGTTCCATAGAGTGGGTAGGCATGGGGTCTGCCATGTCTACTGTAGGTTTAGCACAGGATCTTACAAACCTGTTGTGAGAATGCAGAGAAGTTTCTCGGTTCAGTTTCTTTTCTCCTTATCTCAGGTCAGTGGAGCATCGCAGTAATACATGAGCCGATGAAAAGGGTTTGAGTAACTGAGACGGTAAATAGTGACACTGTAAATAGAGGTGGAGAGCGAAGGTGGATTCTCAAAAAAATAAAAAATAAATAAATACCCCCCCCCCCACACACACACACACAAGGTCCCCTCCTGTGGACAAGCAGACAACCTCGCACACACAAACACAGCCCAGAAAGGTCAGCTAAAGGGCACTGGGGTTGCAGGTGACACTCGTAAATCCGAGGTGTCCATCTCACACTGTGTTGAGCAGGGAACCATGGAGATTATTAGCCGCTGGTCAAATGGCAGCATGCTAATGACAATTCTGTCCCTTTGTCTCTCTCTCTCTTATCTACTTCAACCCAAAAAACCCCTTCTTAATGCCAGGCCTTCAGAGGGTAGCTGCCAGTGCACCACTTTTATGAATACCCTTTTCTTATCTAGGCATTGAAGCTGACTAAACATTTGGTGGTGGCTACGTGTTGTGGCACTGAGAAAAGTTGGTTAATTCATTGACATTATTATAAATTCACGTTCACAGCTTAAAGTGATCTTAAATTGACAGCTTCCAAATCATTGTGATGCTTCACTGACCTGTAACAGGTAGAATAGAGCCTCTGTCATTGCCCCTCTAGCCTCAGCACTGCAGAAACTGCACTATGTAACTTCTGGAGGAGGGTAGCCAAACCAAACTTAACCTTTCCCTTTTCATAGCCTAGGAAATGTTGTTGTCCCCACAAGGAAGAGAAGTCCCCACAATGGAAGCATGTAATTGCTTAATGTCTCCATAATGTAAGCAGACTAAAAAATGCAATTCCTGGTATACACCCCCCCCCCCCCCACACACACACACACAGTGCTAAAGTTAAAAAGATTAGAAGCTGCCGGTAACTAAGAATTTGCATGTAATAAAACCTTCCACGGTGTTCATTTCTGTACAGTGTATGCTAAATTAGGAAGCTTGTGCTCTTGTCCTACTTTTTTTCCCTTATATTATTGCATCTGCTGCATAATTTCTACAAAACCTACTTATGGCTCTTCCCCGCTCCCTGACTTCTGCACAAGCCGAGTCCTTGTGGATAATGCAGTCTTCCGGAGACTTCCTAACTGAGCATGTAATCTTCATAAATAATGAAATTTCCTCAGATAATGCCCCGTCTCCTGTCAGAAGCTCCATCTACAGTATCTCTGTGAAGGGAAGTGTTTCCAGTCCACTCTGAGTGGCTAAATATTCAGAAATTGTTCATTAATCTATGTTAACAGTGAGGGGGTCTTTTAATAACTGCTGTTCATTTTAACACATTAATGCAAGGTAACAATTGTGGGGAGCTAACATGTTGATTTTTGTTAATGCTAATGAATAACGTGACCAAATTTGCCCACGACTTCCACTCAAAATTCACTGTTATTGTTTTTACAGAGTCTAGTGGCATGTTAGCAGTTTTACGTAGTGATGTAAACACAGCGTTACTACTGCTGAGTTTCCATTTTATTTATGCTAATATATGTAGTAAATATCAAAACTAACTCTCATGCTTACCCTCCTTCCTCTCTCACTTGCTCTCACACACTCAGACAGAGCTCCTGTTTCGTCTTCTATCTTTATGGCTTAAAAAGTGATTGATTCTGCAACCTGGAGGTGTTTGTCATTTGAGCCATGAGCTGAGCTGCAGTGTTAATTTTCTCTGTTAACTGTGTCTTGTGCTAATATTCTCCCTGAAACTTTCACTCAGCAAATTAAGAGATATTAATTCAAAAGCATCAAACCTACACTTAGATTTTATAAGTAAAAAATAAAAAAAGACACTACACTGTTACACTAGACTAGTGGTAGCATTAAAATACACTGTTGTGATTTTTTTTTTTTTTATTATATTTGAATAAATAGACACTACTAATATTAATTCATTGTGATTATCTTACTTTTATTCTTATATTTTACATTTAAATATACATTAATAAAAGTTTAAGACTATTGAAGGGGTGAATGCGATTAATTGTGATTGATAGTAGCAAATTTTATGATTTGTTTTGCTTTTATAAATTAGTTGAAACATTCATTTTTGTCTTGATTCTCTTTAACCATTTCCAAATAAGTAACAAAATGCATGATCTTTTAACCTTTCTCTTGTGTTAGGGTCAACACCGACCCGTTTGTTTGTTTTAAATGCATACAAGTACTCCATAAATTTGTTTATTGCATCAAGATTTTGACTTTTTCAGGAACTTCTATTTAAAAAGAATAATAATTTTTGTTTTACTAAATCATGAAATGCTCTTGTTAAAATTATGGCTTTTCTGTTGTTAGGGTCAATTTCGACCCAGGTATAATTTTAAATCATAGCCTACCGCTAGCTCTTCCTACAGCCACCTGAGCTTCAGTTAGGGGCTTCTGTTTTTGCCTGTTTCACATAACAAGGAAGGACAGACATGTCCAGACATGTAAGGCCCAGTCGGTTTAGAGTTTGTGTTTTGTAGAGTATAAACCTCCAGTTTAGAGTATGCAACGATGGAAAATTAAAAACAATCCTTTCATGGACAAGGAAGCCTAACAAGGTAAACAAGAGGTAAGAAACAAACTGGTTGATAATTAATTGTTAAGATAAGAGATGGTAAGAGATGGTAAAAGAAAGCTAACACAGGAGGAAGACATCCCTTTGGCAGCGTCTTCCATAGCATCCTCTGAACATCCTCATACTATATACAATATTCTAATGCACATGACCTGAAGTGGATTAGTGTTAAAAAACATGGTGTATTAACACCATGTGTGATATGGTGTATTAACAACATGATATGATTGATGTGTATAGTCATGTATGATTTGTGTGCACTGTGTGAGGCTATCTATGATTATGTCATCGTGAAGACATGATAAATCAAAGTTATGGGGCAGATCTATGAATCAAAGTGAATGAAATGATCACCAACTGTTCAGACAGTTCAGAGTTTAGTCTGTGGTCCTTTTGGGTTTCCATTTGAGCCGAAACCCACCAGAAACCAAAAGGCAGCGTTCACAGCTTTGCTAAGCAATGGCACCAAGGTTCACAGTAATCCAAACCTGCTGAGTGTGAGAACACCCTTAATGGTGCTCTCTTCCTCTTCACCCTCCCTAAATCCATCTTCCAGGAGGGATGCCTGTGGCTTTTTTACAGCAAACCTCGGCTTATCCATTAATAATGCAGAGTGACTCATAAAGCGCTAGTGCTTTTCCAAATGCCGTAAGTCAGGAGCAAAGAGGGACAAACATCAAGGCCCAGAATAGCTACTCTTTGGCCCCAAAGGAGGTCCTGGCCCACTGAAAGAAAGGGGGAGGAAGCGATGGGCCTTAGCTTGGGTAGGAAAGGAGTTTGTCTTACACACTTCCAAACATAAATAGATTCCAAGCAACAGTATCAGATACAGAAGAAATAGCAAAGATAAATTAACATCAAAGCAAATCAATTCAAATTTATTTGTATAGCACTTTTTACAACTGATGTTGTTACAAAGCATCTTCACAGAATTTTAGTAAGACAAACACAATTTGTTTGTGTCCTTGCAGTTGACTTTACTGCATTTCCATACAAGCTTCACAATATTTTGGACTGTAGTATAACCAGCATAACCATCAAGCTAATTGGCTTTTATTTTTCTTGGAGGGCAGGACTTTATCCATAAACAGATGCCATGTTCAGCATTGTGAGATCTCCTGTATTTCATATTTCAACTGGAGATTGGTCTCTGGTTTCACCACACACAACACTGTCATCCTGAAAGTGTCCCCAAACAGCACATACTATCATATCCCATGAGCCATATTTATTGGCCTCTGGACAGATTTACATCAGTTAAAATAAACACTCTGTTCAAAATTAAATAGTTCTCAGTAGTTTATCATATATAGGTCCATGTCTGGATAGTGCCCCATTAGTGAACCCTGCTCTAAAGTGATGGAGCTCTAAAGTTGTAGACCAGCCACAACTGATCACCTGTAAGCTATTGTGACTGAAAGCCATCCAATCTCACAGTAATGTCCCACTTGTATTCTAAAGTCTTCAGAGAATAGAAGAAATGACATGAAAATTTCATATAACACTTTTTGAGAAATATAGTACATTTCCTATTGTATGAGATATATTTTAAGCCTGCAACATCTTTAGAATAGTGTTCCCGTGGCTTATACACTCGAATGGATATTACTGTGTGCATGTGGTTGCATGACCTTGATTCTTTAAATACACTGTGCCACTGGATTTAAATGAATTCAGCTGTTCTTTGAGAAAGTACTGTTCAAGTAAAGTAATTCATTTTGCCGTCAGTAAATAACCATCAAGGAATTGCAATGTGGTCTACAGCCACACAAATTTCAACAGCCATCAAATCCTCACAACTGTTCCAGTGACTACATTTAATCTTTCCAGATGATTAGAGGCTGTAATTGCTTTCAGATGACACTTAGGACACGTGGGTCTGACTGACCATGAAAGAATAACAAAATAAAATTATCAAAATAAAAAATAAATAATAAATAAATAAATAAATAAAAAGCTACAAAAATGCTTAGAAGAAACTCATTACAATACAAATGTTACATCAGTAGTATGTTGCTATGTCACACTAATTGCAATGTAATAAGCTGTAAATGCGGACAAATAAAATGGTAGACAGTGAATTTAAAGGCAAACTTCTTAAAAGTCCCTGTGCTGAGCTAACTGTGCTGTTGTGGTCATAAGCGGGGAAACTGCAGGGCATAATTCATGTAGTCATGCTGACTTTAGCACTTCTGTAGCTACTGAGAAAGCAGTAAACATAATTGGCCAAATGCTTTTTTGACAGAAAGGAATTCTTTATTCAGTTGTGGTTTGCAGTGGAAGGGCCTCTTATTTTGAAGTGAGGAAGTTTTGTGGAGAAAGCAGAAACAGCAATTATCATCAATTGTGAGGTCACAAAAACATTGTCCTGCAAAACATCATACGAGAGAATACTAGACTCAGTGGGTTTTATTTATTGTATAAAACATCAGAGAGCTAACCATGAAGCTGAAATAATGGGGTAATCTTAATCATTTGGGAGATGTTTTAAGGAAAATAGTGTTTAAACCACAGACAGACACCCATGCTAGCTAGCACAATTAGCAGAAAACATGGGCAAAATAGGTACCATGCTACCCACTCTGAGGGTGAGGCTAACTGCATGAAAGGATATAGTTGTCCTCGACTTTCCACTCTACAGAACCTGTACCCTCAATTAACAAGTTTGTGCATTCAGGTTCAGAAGTGTTCAAGGCATTCCCTCGCTTAAGGGCAAGGCCTCCCTATTCCTCCAGTTTGGAGTTTCCTCTCTCTAGATTTTCCCAACTCTTGAGGTTTTACAATTCCAAAATTTCAAAATTTCGGATGCTACGTCTTTGGTAGCACAATCATACAAGTAAAAAGACCATGTCATTGATTGACTCTTAAATATTGTAATATTCGAACAGTTTCCACATTGATCTTTGAAAATGCAACCTATTCATTAGATCTTTCATTATTTGTTGCAGTGAACTGCTTAAGCAGGTCTTAAGTGTATTACTAACGTCATGGAATTTTGAAACATGTTCAGGAGAATACTGAAGAAGCCCCAGACTAGAAAAACCTTCATGTCTTTCACAGATGAAGGACACACAATCTACTTCACACTTGCTGTATCAGAGTCAATGGAGGAATCTGTCATTGAAGGCAATTGACTTCATGCTGGTGTTTGTGAAACCATTTTTAATGTGTTTAGCAGCCATGCTTGTGGAATGTATTATAAAGGAATATAGAAATATACGATACAGGAGATATATGGAGGTCTGTAAATGACTTTCCTTTGAAACTAACCCCATCTTCCTTCAAGTGCTTAACTCTTCACACAACTTTGTGTGCCTTGGCGTTAGCTGAGATATACTATACACCTATAGACCTTTTGCTGAAATGACTTGGATTTGTGTTTCTGCTCCAAAGATAGTCATCCAACATTAGTACCTGACTTTACTAATGTTTTGATGGCTATCATTAAGTTTTCACAACAATGTTCAAGTATCTAGTTTAAAGTTTTCCCAGAAACAGATTACCATGCTGAATACTCCAATGGAGTCCAATGGAGGGGTTTAAAGGGGTATTGGGCTATGGAGCAGAGCATTCTCAAGAGTGACCCATCCTATGGGTCAGTACTTTGGTAAAGAGCTTACATAAGCTTAGATAAGATTAGATTAACTGAAACTCGATGTGTCCAGGTGCAGGATTTTTCCTTTTCATGCAGGATTATTCATGCAGTGAAGAGATCTTCAAATCCAGACCTTGGATAAAAGTTCCAGGCCAGGATTTTATAACAGCCAGCTAGTATTAAACTGTAGCACCAAACAGCTAGTGCACCAGGGTAGCCAGGTATAGCATCATACCAACTGGACAGTTTAAAAATTCTGGCCTGGAATCTGCATCCAAGGTCCTGACTGGCCTACTGCCATTGTTCTCAAACTGTGGTCCATGTACCACTAATGCTATGCAAAGCATCCTTATGTGGTACACCAGGTGATATCAGAATATATGTTACTTTCACTGAAGAAGGATTTACTGAATAATTGAAAATTGAAAGTTAGTGTTTTGTTTTGTTGCATTTGGGATGTTTATGGTATGGGATGGGATGGATTTCCAATTCATTGCTGCCACTAGGGGTTGCTACAGTGCATCGCTACAGTCTGAAAGATGCCCTTAATGACACAGACTAATTAAATTTATTTAATTAAATTAAATTAATGTACGTGGAGGAAACCCTTAAGAACACACCAAACACCTCACAAAACAAGAACCAAGGAGAGGATTCACACTAAGACCTCAGGACACTGTAGCGCCACCATGCCGCTCAGCTTTAAAATTGTTGGCAAGCCCCTTGTACATCCTAAAAATCGAAAGCCTACTCTTGCCTAGTGTGACGATACTACTGATGAATAGCTGTTTGTCTTGATCAGAGCCTCCTGCCCCGTACCAGAAAAACATGAACGTCTGCACTGTGTTGGCGAACAGCAGAAACTTAGAAGCATTTGCCAGCCTCGGAGAGAGAACTGGCTTCAACATGAGACAAGTTTGGGTCTGAGAAAGCCATGGCTTGGATGTACATTTCAGAGAAACAAGGGGAAGACAGATGGAGGGAAGCGGCCCCTTAACTGGGCATTGTTGCCTTCCTCCACAGATGCTGCAAGCCTCAATTCCAAATAAATAGGGATAGTATGTGACATAAAAACTGAAAAACAGAAAGCAAAGGAAAGTTAATTTCATCTCTTCTATCCAGATCTTTTACCAATGTGTTATATTGCATTCGTTTAACTTTTAACATCATTTGGAAACTCAAGAAACCAACTGATCAGTATTATTTATATATTTATTTATTTATTTATTTATTTATTCATTAATTAATTCATTCATTCATTCATTACTGGCAATCTCCTGTTACACAAGTCTGCATCTCTGCAAGTGGACTGGATTAAAGTTGCCAATTTTGTTTCTTGACCTTGCCATCCAGACCTTTCCTAAGATTTCTTGAATATTTTGAGGATACTATGCACTATATAGGGTGAAATACCCAAAGTACCTACAACCACATATTGCACTTCAGCTGCAGCATTTTGAATCAGCACATTTAATCATTCATTCATTTTCCCCAACTGTTTCATCCTGTTCAGGGTCAGGGATGTGTCCCTAGTCTACTTGAAATGGCTAGGCACCAGTCTATAACAGGCTATCACACACTCACTTAGTCACTCATACACTCACACTTATCATTCAACCTACCAACATGTGTTTTTGGACTGTGGGAGGACAACAGAGCACCCAGAGGAAACCCACACAGACACAGGGAGAACACACCACACTCCACATAGACAGTGACCCAAAGGGGGTATTGAACCCACAACCCCATGGACCTGGAGATGTGTGACAGTGAACCATGAAGCTGGCATTCAACATTACATTCAAACAGTGCATTCCTTGATATGGACTGGCCGTGTTCTGGTCTTGTTCTTATTCAGACTCAGACTCAGATTCAGTGTCTTGGCCTTGGTCTTGTCTCAAATGTTGTGTATCCCAATGTATCTCTTGACTACAGTTTAAGAATGTGATTAATCTTAAAATTGTACTGTGATAATTTATTTCAATTGTATTATATGTGCACATTAAAAACTAAAAAACATTTTTATATCAAAAATGTATATTACATCCTGCTTTTATCAGACAGATTTTGTTGAAATGCAGGCCCAGTGCTTTCACAAATTGATGCCTTCTATTGTTTTTTTTTTTTTTTTTTTTTAAATAAGCATTACATATGCTGTGCCAACTTTTTAGGAATTGGGTGAAGGACTCTCTGGGAGAATAATTACACCCGATGTCTGAGTTATGGCTCTGCCACTTTAGGATCAACCACATAGTTCTGCATAGTGATGAAAGGGCCTTAGATTTCGCCTTGGCTTTTCCTGGACAAAGATAATTGCCTTGGGTGATGAATGTGTGGGACCAAATGTTATAGCCAAAATCAGAAATGGTCTGTAGCACCAGCCAACTTGGTTCAGTAAAAGTTTAAGACAGTATCATCAGTGCACTGTAAAAAAATTCTTGTAAATTTTACAGTAAAATACTGGCAGCAGAGTTCCCAGGCATTTACGGTATTTTTACAGGAACACTACTGTATTTCAAATTTACAGCATATTACTGTAATTGAATAATACAACAATTTACTGTAAATACTGTGATTTACAATAAAATACTGTAGCAGACTTGCTGTAAATTTACAGCAATTCTTTACAGTGTGGATTTGGAAATAACAAAAATATCAAGTGTAGGGTGGCTCTGAAGATCCCAAGTTAGACTCCAGGAGACACTTTAGCTGTCTGAGGCCAGGAAGCCTAGAGAGGACAACTGGCCTCATATTGTGGGTGGGTAGGAAGGGCCCGCTCTCTCTCCCAAAAACCTGCCTGTGAAGCTAACTAAGAAGGGTATCGCCCGACTGAAGTAACAGGTCTAGACACTAATGGAGACAGATCTCCATTAGTGGAGTAAACTATTCAGCGGCATGGCATTAGCACCAGTTTGAACACAAGTGGTGGGTTAGACTCAGTGGTAGGTGTGTCTCAGATGGAAGTCCCTCCACATGCCAGTCACACCGTGTGAAATCGGGGAAAGCAAATGAGTACCAAAATTCCAATTCAAATGTAATATGCCAAAAAGGCAAAGCAAATCTTAAGTTTGAATTTAAATATTCCACTCAAACATGCACATTAGAGCTCAAAATTCTATTTCAAATTCAGTAATTCCATGTGCATTTGCAAATTGGTAGACTTTTATTCATAGTTCATCTACACTGATGTTTGAATGCTTTATGGGTATCTTTGTTTACATGAAAACATATTTCCCAGTTTGAATTAACATGTTCTATGTGAATTTTCACATTTTGAAATAAAATGCTCTGGAATTGTTTTAGTCAGAACTGTTCTGCTTGATAAAAACAAGGCTCAGTTTCTGTCTCAACGTAATTTCCATTTCACCTTAAACATTGCAATAGTTGCTTTCTTGTGCCTCAATACACTAAATGTTACAGCTGCACCATTTATGATAGAACTGATTATTAGGAGAAAAAAAAGAGTTTCTTTCTAAATTTCCTGTTCCTAACTAAACTTCAACCACCAAGTTTTTAGTTCAAGCCTTGTCTCTGCTTTGTATGCATTTTGACACAGAATGAGTGCAGTGTGGGGTTACATTATTTCAAGTGAAGAGCTGCTCTTTCATATTTAAAATTGCACCATATTTCTAGCTCAAATGCATTTCACTGAGCGCAATATCAAATGTCTATAACATTTTAATTATTATTTTGACACAGTTGTTGCATGAACACATGAAACATGCTCATTCAAATTTGGAAATACTTTATTATTTAAATATCATTTGCAAAGAGATTTGATGGTATCAGCAGAAGTCTAACAAATTGTAAAAATATATAGAATTTTTGAATTTGAATCTGAATTTTGATTGGAAATTGTTTGTATTTATGTGTGGGAAAATGAAATTTAAACATAAGATTACATTGCCATTTCATGTATCAATTTTCATTTTGTTTTTGGCACTGATATGCTTTCATAAGTACTAGGAATAAACAAAAAAAATGAAAATAAAATCATGTGTAGATATCACATAAACAAATTAATTCATACAGACATCAGGCACAGTTCCATGAAAAAAATTCAGCATATCCCAAGTGGAAAATAAATACACAAGAGCTCGACACTATTTGAAATCCAAGCCAATTTCCGCATTGGCAAGAAGGAAGGATGCCAAGTTTTGATCCAACCACATCTCCAGGGTTTTGATGGGTTGTTATTGTTACTGGGGAGGGCAGATAATTTGAACTTTAATTTCAGAGCCGTTCCGTGGCGGGATCTAGATTGGGTTGTTTGTGGAAGACAGGCGGGGGGTTTGCTTATCGCTAACTTTTGCTCTCTGCCTGCTGCCGGGGTCCGCAATGTTATCATGCCTCTGCAATGCTCTTAAGAGTTGCCTCTGTCCTTGTGCACTCTGATTTGCTTTTCAATCTTTCCATTCCTCCCTTTCCCACTCCACCCCCCCCCCTACTCCTCTCCTTCCACTCCTCAGACGGACAGTTTGCAATTCAAATCTAGTTCTGAAGTGATCATCACTCTTCCCACTTTTGCTCAATAAACGGCCATCGATTTCATCCCCTCTCCTCATTGTTTGCTCTGGTCTTGTGTGTGGAGGAGCGATATCCCTCTAATGAAGGTGTCTGCAGAAGCATCATTAAATATTATGCCTTCTTTCTCCCATTTCAGGCTCATTAAGCAATTCTCATCTTGCAGCCCTTCATTGCACTAGCCGTAACGGCCCTCTTCCATTTTACGGAAAAACTCACAGTGGCTGATAACTCAATCTATTATAGGCAGAGAAGAATTCACCCTTTCTGAAGTATCGCTGATTACCAAAGACTGACGCCAAACTAGAAGCTCTGTTCTGGAGTCTGTTCTGGAGAGATATGGCAAAGGAGGTAGGGGGAAGAAGAGGAACAGAAAGATGGGTAGGTTTCTCCAAGCATGGCTGCCAAAATATGGGGAAGCAACGCTCCAAGAACAGAGCAAGAGCTGAAGGTTGAAAGGCCCATTCAAGGATAGCGCATCGACCCAAGGCATAATGCACGCACCTCGACTTAATGAAATGTGTAAAGGGTGGCAGCCGAATCCAATCTGCTTTTTCTCTCCCCTTCACTGTCGCTCCCATTTGACTGCTGGAGCCGTGGTCCTGACAGGCCAATTAGATCCGTATTTGCATATCTCCCTCTGCCCGTTTGCCTTGTTCGCAGAGGCGTAAAATGGGCTAATAACACCGTAGAACCTGTGTTCAGCAAGATTCCTTCGGAATGCCTCAAAACGGTGACATACTCTGCTTCTCCTCTCCACCCTCCATTGGGCCTGGGTGGGGAGATGAGAGGCTGCTCATGAAACCCAAATCACAATATGGAAATTTAGTGCCTGCTATTCTGGCTGTTGTTGCCCTCAATTCCACTCACAACGAATGGGGGATGGGGGGTTTTCCAACATTTCCAATGTCCAGTAAACATGGGTAAACAACCGTATTAATTTTGTTAATGAAAACTATTCTTCACAACAAAAACGTAGATGAGAATTACATCAATATAATCATGTGAAGGCAAGAACCATCACTAAATGTACTGCAATATTCATCAATGAATAGAAGCGAAACAATAATGTTAAAGACACATAATCGCAAGAAAATAAAAACAGGGAAATGCTCCAAGTTGACAAGAATGACAAAGTGTGTTACCTTTACTGCTCTCTCTGTTTAGCTCTACTGCTTAGATGACTATGTCCCACTATATCTTTAATAGCTGTTATACTAAACATCAACCACATATGTAACCACTGTGTAATTGCTGCTGATATTGCACTATAACAAATGGATTACCATAGCATAGCTTCTTTAAATGCACAAATGCACCAACTCTACTTTGTCCACATGTAATAACAGGGACGTATATTAATAGTTACTATTTACTTACACATAAATATATGGGTAAAACCAGAAGCTGAGTTACTGTAATTGTTTCGTAACAGTAGACACATCTAGAGTAGTAGTTGTTATACATGCATTGTTAATATGTAACTAAACAGTTATTAAACACATGAAACAAAGAAAAGGGACCGATCACTCAGATTGAACCATACTTTGAAATCATTTTATAAACAGCAAAACTAATCTTAACATCTATTAGCCACTGCAGTATTTACTGCTATGTTTCAACAAACTTTAATCTAAATTGGCGTGAGACAGCTCTGTATTTCTATTGTAATTCTCACAGCACTGCAACATACGGCAGGTACTGCTGTGAATTATCCCTAAATTATGGGATCTGATTATATTTCTAAAGCTTTCTCTCTGAGCAGCAACTGTTAACTGTGAGAGCAGCCAGGTGGAACAAAGTTAAAGTAAACCTATTTAGAGGAGTGGCCTCCCAAAAAACTGATTCTTCAAGCAACTGGGCGTTGCCAATGTAAAATATATTTAATGATTCAGGGACTCTAAACTCTTGGAGTTGACTCAGACTCAGTTCTAAATAAATGCAAGATATATTTTTAAAAATAAGTGGCCATATACTTTCCATAATTTTGGACGTTGGGGTTGCTTTCAAATATAAGACCAATATTAAGCAATAGTTTTTACAATTACATTTAGAAATACATGAATAAAATTTGGCTTAAAATTGTTAAAAACTACAAATAGACTGAAACTGGATATAATTTTTTTTTTTTCTCAACTCAAACTAAATTAAACTAACAAAAACTTTAATTGACTAAAACTAATACATGTAGTTGTCCAAAGCCTAAGTTTTAGGCTAAATTATTAAAAACATCTGACAAAATCAACACTAGTAGGTTAAGTAAAGTACAGTATTTTTGCTTGGTTTAATAACACATACCCTGTTGAATTCAGCTTGGATTCTGAGCAAAAATATAAATATCACATGCTAGAAATGAGGTGTGGAACAAGCCTATTTTCCAAGTACTTTCAGAGCATTATGCATGCGGTTATCCTGAAATCTCAAACGGATCTAAATGGCAACCGGCAGCTTCCAGTACTGCCAAGAAATGATCAGCTGACTAAAATGTAGATCCAGTTATGGCTCATCGGCAGTTAGTTGTTGCAAAACACAGCAGTGTTATGACATAAGTGTTAGTGTGTGTTTTGTATTCATATGCGTGGATCAGACAAAGCAGGACTGCTAGAGTTTTTAAAGCCCTCCATGTCACTGCCTAACTGAGAATAGCCCACCAACCATAAATATCCAGCCAACAGCATCCTGTGTCCACTGATGAAGGACAAGGTGATGGTCAAGAAGGTGGGTGTGCCTAATAGAGTGGACAGTGAGTGGACACAGGGTCTGATCCACTTGTTTCAGTGCAAAACACACTAAGATGCCACCATTACCACCATAACATCTGCTCATTTCTACAAAGTGTGCCCTTATGGTCAGCAAGAGTAGAACCAAGAAAATGGTCTTCATGGTACAGCTGATTGGTACATAGCTGAATACAGTCAAATTTTTCAGCATTATCTGGCATAGCATCTTCCTGGATATTTGGAGATAGATACAGCTGGATAAGCATTTTCGTCCACTACATTCACTGTTCACACATATAGATGCCTCTCCACAGTGTAACTAGGTCATAGTTCTGATCTTCTACAAGACAAGAGCCCTCATCCTTTGGCAGTGAAACAACATACGAGAAAACACAGTGAAAATCTAATGTCGAATTGTCAAGGACTGGGTCATCTATGAACTCTGTGCTACTGAAGCATATGTAGGGGTTGAGGGAGGGGGACGACAGAAGCGTGCACTTCCATTCCCAGGGCTTTTCAAATATTCATGACCTTCTTGTAGCTTTACAAAGGGCATGAAAGCAGTCAGTGCTCTCATACATAATAAAAAGCTAATGGACATTCATCATTGCTCTCTTTTTGTAACAGGACATCACATTTTAGTAGTGTTTTAAGTGAAATTCCTCAGGGTGTTGTGATTTTATTTAGTGGTTTGTGTGTGTGTGTGTGTGTGTGTGTGTGTCAGGTATTCCACTCCTCAGCTCACTGACTTGACTACCAATGTTTTACTAAGTTTAGCAATGCAAACATGAAGAAGTCATGTTCTGAAATGACAACACTTAGTGACCTGGATGTACTGATTTCTCTCAAGGTGACATCATACACATTTGACTAAAACATTGTTCCCAGGATTTATACAATGTGAACTATACAAAATTTGCAGTGGTAAAATGTGTTCTAAATATATTCATGGAAGTTTAGGTACATTTGTGGCTTCTGAATCTTACCCTAAACTTAGTCCTAACATTAACCCTAATCCGAACCATAAACTTGAATGTAAATCTTACTCTAAGCATCAGAAATTTAGAAAAGACTGCATTTCATAAACCTCAACCCTAAATCTAAAGATCCAACTGAGCACAAACATATTACAGTGCTATTTCTGTAGCTCTTCCTCTGGTAAATAACAGAGCTTGAGTGGATTTGGTGAAACAGTGCCACCAGTGTATGGAAGCTGCCATTGTAAACGTAATATAACCATGAATTATGATTACAAGTTTTTATTAATTCATGTACCTATTTTGGAACTCTGGGATGTTTCAGAAATTCTGTACTAACACAGTTTTAAAATGGCCGCCCACATGTGAGAGACTGGATCAAACAGGGATGACAAAGCAATTTGAGTTTAACCTTATTGAAAACAAAGTTTTCATAAATATTTGACAAATATTATGTACAACTTTTGTGGCAAAACCTACAGAAGACAGTGTATTTAGAAACAACAGCATTTCTGATTATAATGAGAGTAGTCATCAAGCCTGCTGGCAAGCACCAAGCTAACAAGCACACACATCAGTGTTTATATGACCCTCAACTCTCCGATTCAATCTAAGACCAATTAGCACCAAAGGCATCAGTCCAGGCTGGGAATATTCGGAGAGAACATTGTTTTGGTCAGTCCAAACTTGACCCTTCAAGCAACAAACAAATCTCCAAGGCAAAAAAGCATAAAAATCTTGCTATAGTTCATCTTTTATAATAACATGCTTTCTCAATGTCTGCTCATGCATAAACACATATCTAACAACAAACTGTCACTAACAATCTTACAGCTTAAGTTTGTGAGCAAGCAAAGCTTTGAAACATTGCTGAGGCATGGGGCATATGACAAATGGAGTAAGGCTGTAAATAAGTAATTTACTTATATATCAATAGTCAAAGTAGCCTGATTTATTATGGCCCTAATTTCCTATTATCATATTTGGAACAAGACTCTTGTTTAATCAACACATTGTAGGTGAAAAGACGTGGTTCAACAATTTTAATAGAATGTCATTAATTAATTTGACACTGATGTTTATTAAAGGTATCATAAGCCCAAAACACTGAAAGCAAACATTTTCCATTGGGTAGAACAAAGTGGCTGTAAAATAACTTTTAGCGAACAAGCAAAGTTTGGATTTTACAATCCATATTTAACAAAATTTTCACTTTGATATTGTTAAAAGATTTGTGCTGTGAGATGCAGTTGTTCACACTCTGGCCTTATTTTTCTGTCAGAAAGAATGCAGTGATCCCAAGGTTTGAGTCTCTTTTAGATTAAAAATTATTCCAGAAGAGAATGAAGACAGCAGACAAATGGTGTAATTTTAAATTTTACATTTTGCATAAAGTAGTGGAGTAAAATGTAAGACATTTGACTTTGAAATGTAGGGGTGTTAAATTAATGGAAATGCTGCAGTAAAGTACAAATACTTAAACAAACAACTTAAGTACATTAAGTAAAAAAATATCCAAGTGTTGAAGAACAACTCTCCTCGGGACAGTATATAAGTAGATTGTGTTTTATTTGTGTTTCATTCCAGCCAAGAATTTTAATATGGATGTAGTCAGCACTAGTTAACTGACTATATAATACATTCCTGAAAAATAGGGTTCTTCTAGGGTTCTTTAGTGAAAACAGTGGTTCTACTTCAAAGAATCTGTTCTATATAGAACTCTTTCCATTCGAAAATAAAGGCTTGAGTGAAGATATTTCGGCTGCCAGAAATGGTGAATCAACCCCTACACATTTGTTTCTTAAAATATTGCAATACTAAAGTGGTGGATTGCAGTTGTTTTATATTATTTCTGAAGCTAAACCCTTTTTTGGATTGAACGCAATATAACAATGCAATATAACTCACACTTCAGTCACTTTTAATTAATTTATCTTTTCTCTGAGGAAAGAAATCAATATGTCAGGGCACACATTCTCCCCTTTTCCACAAGGGAACACATTTCTGGATTCTTGATGGAACCTGTGACCTGCTTTACTAAAAAAAATACAAGAAGGATTCTCCCTTGTCTAAACAGCCCTCTTCAGAATACAGCTGATACCAAAAGAAGCACTGAAATATAGGAAACAGACGGTTGGTCATTTAACAAGTTCCCTCCTCTTAGTGTAATCCACACCTAATTAGACAGCACCATATCAGCTCTCCCCACCTTCTTCAGGTGGACACATGTGGACAGCTTGGGTTTAGGGTCAATTATGGTGGTGTAATTATTGTAATTGGCTAATTTCCGCTCCATTAGCCTTCTTTATGTCATGCTTAACATTTCCTAATTTGATGCGCAAATGATCAGGGTACCTCAGTGATGAATGGTGCCATGTGTAGGGGGGAGCTATCCTCTATTAATACCACCGTGAAACAGCCAATCCATCCCTGTCCAGATGAACGGGAACCCAGGATGGTTGTTTTCTGTCCTTGTTTGCTGTTAACTGTATGGACTATCTAACTTGGCACCTCAGAAGCAGAGAAATCTGAAGCTCTCAGAAGACAAGCTCTCAAGTTTTGTACCGTTCATGAAAATCAGAAAGGCTAGGGGTCATTAGAACACACAGAAAAGATTATGTCCCGTCCAAGAACAGCCCATTCTTTGAGCTAGTGAGATACACTTCCTTGTGTTCATCTATACCTTTTTAGCTAGATGGAACTTAGGGGCTGGTGATAAAAGACCTGATCTTGGGCATTGGGAGTGCACCAAGTGGAGTATAGTGGTATTCAAGTCCGGATAACAGAGAAGTCTCTGGCTTTGTGGTGCCTGCCCTTGCCCATACCTCAGCAGTAATCTGTTTTTTTGGAGGGGGAAGAAGAAAAGCAGTGTGTGAAGAAGTCGTTGGCGAAAGAGGCGGCGCATCTGAAAGGCATTGTTAACAGCTGACAGAGCAGTGGATGTGGGGGTGGGAAGCCATCAATCAAAAGCACCATGGAAAAAAAGCCGTCAAAGCAAGTGTATACTTACAAGCATTTTTTTCTTTTCCTGCCGTCAAAACGGCGAATGGGTCAATTCCTTCTTCACAATGCACTCTTGACAAGAAAGGCCTTTTCTTACTTGCTTTGAAAGAACAAGACATTTTGTCTTTCTTCTTTGACGACACTGACATTTTGGAAAGTGGCTTTTTCGTCGCCCAAGCTTTTGGCAACTCTGGCAAGCTACGCCACCTCCAAGGCTGGTGTCACAAAGTGCTCTAATGGACAGCCTCCATTGTGTCCACCTGTCGGTCACTCGGTTGTACCATATACTAACTATGATTCATGCACCATTTTCTTGTTGCTTCACTTGGACAGTGACAGTGGACAGTGTTTTAATTATTGGATAGATGTTTTGTTGTTCTTTAATTTTTGACCAAGTTTTGCCCCATCCAGACATTGCCAATCTCCTTAACTAGGAATACCCCCATTACATAATGCTTTCAATATGGGAAGGTAAAGAATCTACAAGACTCTACAAGACACAATCACAATGACAAACACATTGATGTTTCTAAACTTTGGCTTAAGTTAAGTTTAAAGAGAGGTTTAGGTTTAGGGTTAGGTTCAGATTTAAGGTGGATTTTATAATCCTGCACAAAATTGACACAAATGGGCGGCACGTTGGTGCAGCAGTTAGTGTCGCAGTCACACAGCTCCAGGGACCTGGAGGTTTTGGGTTCGATTCCCGCTCCAGGTGACTGTCTGTGAGGAGTTGGTGTGTTCTCCCTGTGTCCGTGTGGGTTTCCCCCGGGTGCTCCAGTTTCTTCCCACAGTCCAATAACACACTTTGGTAGGTGGATTGGCGACTCAAAAGTGTCCGTAGGTGTGAACGTGTCTGTGTTGCCCTGTGAAGGACTGGCGCCCCCTCCAGGGTGTATTCCCACCTTGCGCCCAATGATTCCAGGTAGGCTCTGGACCCACCGTGACCCTGAACTGGATAAGCGGTTACAGATAATGAATGAATGAATGAAATTGACACAAAGGCCAAATAGCCAAATAAACACAAAATGACCTTAAGACCTTAAGTTTCTTTTGTGATTTAATCAACACAGTATGATTCTACAGATTTACACACTTGGAGGAGAACAATAACTACCCAGATCTACCCAACAGAAGGTTGGATAGGTTTTGAAGTAATGAGTAATGAGCAAAGGAATGAAGGTAGTTTTTCTTTCAGAATTCATTTTGGAAAAAAATGTAGGTGTTCCAAAACAGTGTTCCAATACACTTGATTGATCCCTGTTGCTAATTACATTGGCTAATGAGTTAATTAGGTGTGTTAATGCTGGGTAAATTATAAGCACCATGGTGCTACAGGCACACAATTGCTCATGATTAGTTGTTTAAGCCTTAATAAATGTATTAAACTTGCTTTACAACATGCTTGAATTAACCCAGTTACTTTGTAATACAGTAGTAATCAGCACACAATTAAGTGCTAAGTATTGATTTAACCCTCTGGAGACAGAGGCATGTCACGTTGACGTTGTCTGACATGCCTTGATATTGTTACAAATTTCACCTACCTAAAAAAGTTTGTTCCCAAAAAGCTATAAATGCTAATATTCGGCACCATCCCAGCAACTGTAATGTGACAGACGTATGGCATTCTTCTGTTTTTAATGTTTAAATTAACTCTAAACATGGACTTCCCAAAAATATATTTTCAAATGTACTGATTATATAGTGAAAAAAACACATTGTGAACATTTATGAAGTTTTCTTTAGAGCTCTGAATTATATAGACATGGTGTTGCCTATACACTGGTGTTTACAACTTTTTGACAATCTATATTGTTTTTGTTCTATATTGTTACAAATTTGATGTGACACTATTTTTCTCAATACCCCTGGCTCACACATTGACTATTCATGAGATAGGTGTGAAACACAGGTAAGAAATCCCCTCCCTACTGTCAAAGATAAAGGCCCATTAGACCCCACCACATCAATGAGACCAACTGAGTCATTTGTTTGTAAACTGTGGTATTTTAGTTATTTAGCAAAGACACAGACTGCTCTGGAGCAACAAATCCTTAAAAATGAGCTTCAGACAACTGCTTGGAAGCAGCAGAGAGCACCCAAACTTTACTACAAGCCGTTATTTTTTTTTCCTCTGTCAGCTGAGCGCTGTGCCTTTGTGCAATTACAAAACATTTACCGTTAACATCACAAATTCCATTGCTGGAATATATACTGAACTAGCATAGCATCGATGCTAATCAGCACCAAACATTATCCTTACTTACATATTCATCACAGAATTAAGCCGTTCTTCCTCAGGCCACTGACATGCGTGACTACGCCGTCTCAGTGCAAAAACACAGCAATGTGCTTCCGTTTATATGACTGAAATGGGCATTTCCACACGTTGTTTTGCAGTCGTAATCCTCCAATAAGAGCAGGCAGATTATCATGTAATTATAATATGAATATGAATGGGTGGGCAATCAAGGGTTGCAGTCTGAGGATGCCTCTTGTTACTTATTGTTCTATAACAATGAGCTAAAATTATATTTCTTTTTAACCTCCACATTTGAAAAGTAGACCCACTAAAGTTTCTGGGGGTATATTTATTAGGACAAAACTCATTGAGTTGTGTTAAAGATTTGGCATAATTTAAGTTGGCGGGATTCATTCCACCGACTGCAGTGACATAATCCCCTTGACTGGTAAGAGAATTGGGGGCAGGGAAAGGAACAGTGCTATCTCCTCCCTCAACATTAACAGCTGAACAAGCTGACCTCGAGCAAGGAGTTTATCTATGTTTATGGGAATTGCTATTTAGTAAACTAGTAATAATCAGCTGTTGTACATAAATACTGGCTTGCTTGGAATTAATGGTCAAATGTTCTTTATAGAATGATTAATCCACAGTTGTTACAGCTTAAGAAAGTTGTAATAAGCCATAAACAGGCTTGAAATGCATTATATTGCCACTATAAAGGCATCTCTCACACAAGTGTCACCGAAACATCATTTATCCACATTCTAACACACACACACACACACACACACACACTATTCTATTTCCCAGTAATCTGATTTGAGACATTAAATCCTGCTAATCTTAGAGATATCATGTCCCGCACCTCACAGCTCACACTTTTGTTGATATGCATCCCGCTGAGCTTTCAATCTCTTCTCAAGGACACAGAATTGTCAAGTGTTTTGAAAGTGATGCAATTTTCTGCCTTCCCACCGAGATACTGATGCATACCATACAAATGAAAACGGAGATGGATTTATGTTGCTCAGGAAAGTTCTTGGAAAAATTAAAAAAGTTGGGTTCTTAAAGGCTTAGACCTGTCCTAAACCTTACAAACACTTAAGGCTTGTCAACTAACGTCTGTGAAGCAACATGATAAAATCATTGTTTTTTCACTATTCCAGTAGTCCCACTGAAAGAAAATTGTCTTCTGCATTCTACACCAGACCAGCTTCTCACCCTCCATCTACTGTTACCAACTTCGGACCACTTGCCATTAACCACCAGCATCAACTGCACTGATTAGTGACACTCACTCTGAGGCTTCCAGCACTATTGTAATTAGTTCTGACCAAGATTGATGCCACACTCTCTATTACTACAATTATTATTATTATTATTATTATTGTTGCCTTAACCCCATTACTAAAATAGTGATACCAGTTCTACAGCCAGTACAATGTAAAAATGACAGTAAACTTTTGGAAACACTGTTTCCAGTATTTTATTGTATTTTTGGAATTCACTATATATTTTTTTATTTTTTTATTTTTTAGAATCTCTCAACTCATATACAGTATTGACACTGTAAAAATGACAGTAAACAGCTGGGAACCCTGCTAGCACTTCACTGTAATTTCACAGGGACATTTTTTTTGATCAGAGGAGGATGGATCCTCCTTGGTTCCTCCAATAGATTCTTCCACCTTGTTATTGTCTTGTTATCTGTTCTTATACTAATTCAGTAAAGTTGCTCTGTAGACGGGATTGTCCTTGATGTCCATCTTTCGTGTCTCACTATTCAACAGCGCAATCTATGACCACACACTCAGGGAAAGAGCGAGCGAGAAAATGAGAGGGGGGTTGAGAGGGAACGAGGGATGAGGAGGGCAGGATGGAGGATGGCAGGACGAGTGGTCCTCATCAGCTCTTCCGCCTCCTCCTCCACTGAGTGGTGTGTGTTTATACGAGGGAGAGCAGCAGGTCGTTAGTGGAGTGGCGGTGTATTCCAGTGGGCAATTAAAAAAGGAGTGGAGAAAGTGGGCAGCCCTGTGCAAGCCTGGAGATCACGGAGGAGGTGGGGAAATCAAGGCTAAGCCTTCTGATCTGGAGCCAGGTGCCTTGTTTTAATCAGCTACCCCTCCACCCACCCTACTCTGTCTACAACTGAATTAGCATCGATCAGCCGAAACATTCAAATTACCTCCTTATTTCTCCACTCACTGTTCGTTTAGTTGCGCTCAATAGTTCTCCAATTACAGACAGTGGTCCGACTATTACAAAGACTCCTTCAACCTGTTCATCTTATGGTCGGAACTCCTCAGGAACACCACAGAGTAGTGTATTATCTGGGTGGTGGATGTTTCTTAGCACTCCAGTGACCCTGTTGTTGTGGTGGTGTGACCCACATAAACAGTACAGCAACAGATACACTCTACAAGCTGAACCAGCAATTGTGTCAAATAGAGTGACCAGTGAGTGGACAGTGTTGAAAGGTTCATGTATATGTCCCATGTCTTGTCCTAAGCTCTAAGGCCTTCCTGGAGGTGTGCACTTGACTCAAATCTCAGTGGTCTAAGGCTTCCTCCTGTGTTAGCTTTCTGTTAAAATCTCTTATGTTAATTGGTCGGTGTCTTAAACCAGCCATTAGATCACCTAAAACAATTAATTATCAACCAGTTTGTTTCTTCCCTCTTGTTTACCTTGTTAGCCTTCCTTCTCCATGAAATGATTGGTTTTAATTTTTCATTGTTGCTTACTGTAAACTGGAGATGTACACTCTACAAAATACAAACTCTTTGTGAAACAGACAGATATAGAAGCCCCTAACTGAAGCTCGAGTGGTTGTAGGATGAGCCAGCTGTAGGCTGTTGGTTTATAGTGTGTTTATGATTCCAGATTTGGCACTTGTTTTTGTTTTCTGATTTAAAATTATAAATGGGTCAAAATTGACCCTAACAACAGAAAACCCATAATTTTAACAAGAGCATTTTATGTGGTCCAAGTGGTCCAAGGTAGAATAACCGCTAGAATAATTGCTTCCTAGTGATTGTAGACCAGTCCATCCCAAATTAATTTTGCTTGACAGGGTCCTAAGCCTCACACATATTACATGGATGATTTTGTTTGTTACATCCATATTACGTTAAACTCTCATGGCTAACACCTAGTGCTTTCCAGCCCTGTCACATCTGTCAGCCCTGATTTAATACTCACTCTTCACTTTAAACTTCACTAACCCCAGCGAGTTCACCCAGGCTCAGCAGAAGTGGCAGCAGATGCACTCTACTCACAAGCCTCCAGATACATTTGATGTATGGAGCAGTCACACTTCTAACAGCCTAAGGTCAACAGATTCAATCCCAAGTGTCAATTACAGTGGTATAAGCACAACCTGGTCTCATTATTTATGTGTATGTGTCTATTTGTTCTTGTCTTATCTTTTTAATGTGTACACAAACACAACATTCAGCCAACTCTGATTTAATGAGCTAAATGTAGGATTTATTTATTTATTTCAAATTTGTGTGCCTCACAATGCCTCTTATTGTTAAATGAGTGACCATACATGATATGTACTATGAATAGAGTCTCTAGGAAAGCAAATATATTGTCCCCAACTCTCCAAAACCACCAGTATACATCATAATGCTATTCGCGATCCAGAAGTCATTATGCAACATTCGATTTTGACTACACTCAGGCTTTATGGATGCTATCAAATTCTCACAGCTAATGAAAAGCCTTTTTTTTCTGGAGACGTATAGAGGCAGTTTCAACAGGTAGTCTTAACAGTCTTAATGCTAAGTGTTGGCCAGTGGGTTAAAAAGCCACCTGGTGGTGGTGGTGGTGGTGGGGGGGGGTGTTCTTTGGAGAAGGGTAAGGGATGGCTGTGTGAGTGAGTGTGTGCGTGTGTGTGTGAGTGAGTGAATGAGTGAGAGTGTGATGCCTGATTCTTGACCCTTGAGCACTGGAAAATGAATGTTCCCAATCATGGGAACTCATAACAAATCACATCCCTAGGCCACTGTCTATCATACTTTCCTGTGGAACATGCTCTGACCCTTCCACCCTTTTCCTCTGGATTTAATCTGGAAAATGCATTTGTGGCAACAGATGGAGTGGAAAATAGCTTTCACCTACGACTCTGAAGTGCTAAGTGGAGGAATGTTCCCAGCCTTACGTGTTATTTCATTATGTACATGCACTCTCTGACAATTACTATTACATTTCCGGTACCGTATCCATACCCCCACTCCCCTATTCTTTTCTAGCTCTGCATATAAAGCTTCTGTTTATTTGTGTGGTGACCTTTTCTTCACTAGAACACACCACTCACTAGATTCTGTTGTATTTATTTGCTGTCAAATATAAGCTGTGAAGCTGTAAATCTTATAAAATCTGAATGCAGCATTTAGCAAACCTCAGGTCATCATGTAATTACATAGTAACTATCAAGGTGCATTACTATTATTACATAATCAGAAACTTAAGTAGTTTAAAGCCAATGTCCACTCATCTTAATACTTGTCTTCTAATCATCTGTACATTATTATGATGAATGTTTTCTGTAGTGAACGGCATGGGCATCCAAACCCAGGATAGCTCAATCATTCTGTAATTAGAAATGCAGTTCTGAACAGGCACCAGACAAGGATGATACATAAATATTATGCATTGCTGTATAAATATATATTTTAATATGACATGATGCTGTTTGCGGCGGCACGGTGGCGCAGCAGGTAGTGTCGCAGTCACACAGCTCCAGGGGCCTGGAGGTTGTGGGTTCGATTCCCGCTCCGGGTGACTGTCTGTGAGGAGTTGGTGTGTTCTCCCCGTGTCCGCGTGGGTTTCCTCCGGGTGCTCCGGTTTCCTCCCACAGTCCAAAAACACACGTTGCAGGTGGATTGGTGACTCGAAAGTGTCCGTAGGTGTGAGTGTGTGAGTGAATGTGTGTGTTGCCCTGTGAAGGACTGGCGTCCCCTCTAGGGTGTATTCCCGCCTTGCGCCCGATGATTCTAGGTAGGCTCTGGACCCCCCGCGACCCTAAATTGGATAAGCGGTTACAGATAATGGATGGATGGATGATGCTGTTTGCAATAGATTGCATCTATTACTTTAGTCTATCTGTTACAGTGCATATATTTTCATGAGTTACATTGGTTACACATATGTTGTTAATGGTGTAATGACAATGTCATTACAGATTGTATTCTACCTCAGCTTTTGGAGCATTTCTTGGATCCGTCTATTGTGAAATTTTCAATTGCAGCCCCACACCATTCCCATTGTCCTGGCTGTTTCATTTTGATAAGGCTAACGTATGGGGATGGGGAATCAAACCATGGCACCATACAGGACAACTGCAATGGAATCAGATTGGGTGAAAAAAAGGAAGGAAGAAGAGGCGGATGGTGTAAATAATGGCACAGGAGAATGTAGTGAGAGACAGAGGAGGGTAGAAAAGTTTGTCTTATCTGTCCATGGCAGCTGCACTATGCATGCTGTTTGTTCCGCAAGCTCGCCAAGGTTTAAGTGATATCAGCTGTCCACAGGGACATAGTCCTGCCCCCAACATCACACCTCCATTTCTCCCCCAGTCCCTGGAAAGACAAGCTGGGACTAAACACAAACCCAGAGTGAGATCTAGATACTGATATAATGGCAAGACAATGTCCTTTGTTGCAGTTCTCCGAGTTGCCATGTTGTCAGCAGATCCTTCTCCTTCGCTTTTGTGGGCAAGACTGTATGGATGTGTAGTCAAAGAAATGCAACGGCAGATGTACTGCTACTGTTGTCGAGTAGGTTTCAGGATATGCCGGAGATGCACATTCTGCATCTGGTCCTTAGTCTCAGGGTAGGAGCTGTTCAAGTTTTCAGCCCAGCTGTGAACTTGAAACTTCTCACAAGTGAGGCAAAAGCACAGGAGCCGATATTTGCAGTTCAAGTTCATTATTATGAAGCAGCAGCAACTTTCACAATTAAAATGGGGCTGCTCCACCAAAGCAAAACCATTAAACTCTCAATAACTGAATTGTTTCTTGGCTGTGGAATTGATAGCAACAAACTCTCAGGTGCTAGGAGGTAAAAAAAAAAACAGGTTGGTCCCACAATGGCTAACACTCCCGGTTTTATTGAGTCTGAGGGAAGTGATGAGAAAGAAAGAGAGACTATCAAAAAATCTGATGCAATAAGCAAATTCCAAATGGAAGACTTGCATGCTGTGCAGTGTGACTCTACCTTTTCACCATGAAGCAATTACAGCAAGCAGGCACTTCTTCTTCATCACACAGCACGAGCCAGCACAGCTCAAAAAGCTCACAATGCCCTGAATATTATAGCAAAGCAGCATGAGGGGGTGACCTGCTGAGTGAAAGTTATACACCATGATGTCTTGTTGAGATGCAGGCTGAAAAGTCAAGGCCATTTCGCTACCTGTGTATTTTTTTTCCCACTTACCCTACAATAAAGGCTCTTCGAATGGATTTTGTCTTCACAGGAGAAATCTGCGCCTTTAAGATCCACGGCCAGGACGCCCCTTTCGAGGCTGAGGTTCTGAACCGGACATCAGGAGAAGGAGTGCTGAGGGCCCGGGGTCCAGTCGACTGTGAGCAGCAGAAGGAGTACACCTTCATCATCCAGGCCTACGATTGTGGAGCTGATCCCACTGGGACCAGCTGGAAAAAGAGCCACAAGTGAGTTACTCATCTAACAATAATTTGTAAATAAGGGGTATGCCCTGCCAGCACACCTATGCTGGTCCCCGTGGAAAGTCAAGTTTGGGTACAAGCAGGCTTTGTGAGATTGGTTACAAGATAGCCCCACATACTGTATGGATGTCCTGCAGGGTCAGAGATAGGAAAATGGGTTAAACATAGGGCAATAAGCTAGGCCTCACTGTCAGGATTCTGCCAGATGCATTCTGATTGGCTGTGTACATCTGTGTAAATGTATTTCCATGTATCGTTTTGTACTGGCTCTGGTATTGGTCAGAAGTGAATCATAAAGACTGCCTCCTTTGACAAATCATGCCCATATAGCAGGCTTGTCCTCATGGTTCCATTTCTAGAGAGTCTGGCAAAGTTTACCCTGATACTTACCTGAATACACGGCTTCACCCTAACTCTACACTGTAAAAAATGTCTGTGAATTTTACGGTGGAAAACTGTAAAACCATGACAGTAAAAGACTGTAAACTCTAAAAAGGTTGAAAACACTTTCTGTAACAGTGAAATACCATAAATACTTTTATCAGCCAAAATACAATTTTTTACATCCCTTTACCGTAAAATATACATTATTTCACTGTTAAACACACAAACCATTAGGGGTGGTACAAGTGTCCAAGGACTGGGAGGAGCTGAAACTCATTAGGGAGCTCCCAGCATGCTTTGCTTCTCCATATTTTCTGTGATTTTCAGACTTTCTTTGTTTTATCCTGTCTTTGAGACTTACTGATTTTGGGTTGCAGTGGGGTGATCACTGTGTGTGTTTTTGTTTCTGTGCATATTATGTCGAGACGTGTGTTGGTCAGGAAAGTTCACCATCAGCCAGTGTTCCGCATGTGGCACCCAGATACCGAACATTTATTTAGTCCTTTTAGCAATATCTCATTTTAAGGGCTGAATACAGGATGCAGTTTAGCTATATCTAAATATGGCTATATCTCAGTCTGCTTTCTCTAATTTGTCACACAATTTGCATGTTAATTTTATAGCAAAACAATGTTTCTTTGTTATTTTTATGTAAATACCATGTTTTTACAGTGTATATCTGTTTTGTTTTGTTTTTTTACAGAAATGTACTGTAAACAAAACAGTCCTTTAATGTAAAATTTATGATTGCCAAAAACGTGACCGTATATATCTGGATATATATATCCACAGCTGCCAGCATTTTACCGTAAATTTTATGGATTATTTTTTACAGTGTAACACAAGTGATGACAAGCCATGACAACTTATTTTTGTCAGTTACCAACTGGCCAAAATAGGTTTTATGATTTCAGGTGGATTTTATGAATTTTCAGCCTTCAGTCAAGTTTTTAAAATTAGGAGTGAAAGGAGTGAAATGACCTTGACACTTGAGTTAGGACTGTGGACAGGGCTTTGATACACTTTGTGGTTTATTTTGGGGCTGCTTTTTTTTTTCATTGTTGTGTGCTGTGAGGGTGGGAGTAATATTTAGGATGCTTTAAGTTGTTTAATGTTGTTTTTTTTGGTCTTTGCTTGTAGCAAGAACTGTGTTTAGTCAGAGGCCTCACCCTCAGGGTAAAACACAGCAGCTTTGGTGAGGTTCTTTGCGAGGGTTTTGACATGATACTGATTTGTAAGGCATTATGATGTCTTATGACAAGTGACACAAACCTGAAGGGTTGTCCACGTAACCAACATCCACAACTTTTTCTATGAGGAAATTGTCTCAAGCAGCTTTTATGACAACTTTGTTTATGTCACATGCCATAAAAGGCCAGTGCTTTGCTGCAATGCATGCAGCATACTATTTTCCTCTCAGTAAGCCCTCAGTATACAATAAGACACCACCAGCTACATGACTGCAGTTTACCCAAGGGTTTGAAGGCAAACAGCAGCTTTTAGTAGCTGCCTGAAGAAGCCTGTGCAACATTTAATGATTCCTTCAAGTGGGAAGAGTCAATAACGTCTTCATCTTGACTCTGATCACCAGATGCAACAAGTTGGAGTTTGATTTGACGTTTTAAGGCGCCACCTTGTAAAACAGCATTTAAAGCTGCTTGGGGATGCAACGAGGAACATGGTCTTTCATCCCGGGTTTAATATGTAGAACATATTTCTCTTGGGCATGTGTTATATCTGCCATGTTTGTCAAAAAAATAATGCAAGAGTATGAATGTATTCCGGCATGTTACATCAAAGAGCCCGGCAATAGCGTTATGTTTCATACTCTGTATCATTTCCCAACATCAGAATTGATAGGGTAGTCTTGAGGGAAATGTAGGACATGTGACATCTCTTAAACACTAGTCAAATGCAAGGGACTGCTACAGGGATGTCTTTATTTCACTCCAGTATTTGATCTTGTGTCTCATGGCCCTCGCTACTCAACAAACTATACGCCACACTGAACCACACTGGAATGTTTTTTCAGTCCTCTTATGAAGAGTTAAAACTCCAATAAGTTAGTAATTAAGTAGCTCTTGTTATGTTATTAAGTGGTAACTACGCTCCTGGCACACAAAAAATGTATAATCTGTGTTTGTGGAAGTAAACAATAGGTTTTCCATTTGTAATGTCTTTGAACCAAGACCTTCTTAGTTGTTAGTAATGAATTATTTACTAAACTTTTGTGTATTGAAGAACATTTATAAAACATTTATTATGCACTTATTACATCTCAGTTTAATAAATTGCCAATCAATTACAAATTATTTTATTACTAAATCTGCCATATTTATGTGTTTTAGGTCTATGATTGCATTCAGGACCTCTACAACAAGTATAAAATAAGCTGTATTACACTGTTTTATATATAAATTCACCGTGCGGCACGGTGGCGCAGCAGGTAGTGTCGCAGTCCCGCTCTGGGTGACTGTCTGTGAGGAGTTGGTGTGTTCTCCCTGTGTCCGCGTGGGTTTCCTCCGGGTGCTCCGGTTTCCTCCCACAGTCCAAAAACACACATTGGTAGGTGGATTGGTGACTCAAAAGTGTCCGTAGGTGTGAGTGAATGTGAGTGTGTGTGTTGCCCTGTGAAGGACTGGCGCCCCCTCCAGGGTGTATTGCGCCCAAAGATTCCAGGTATGCTCTGGACCCACTGTGACCCTGAATTGGATCAGCGGTTACAGATAATGAATGAATGATTCATTCATTCATTATATATATATATATATATATATATACTATAAAGCTGTAATAAGCTAGTCCTAGTGCATTTTATGTTTTCAGTGAGGCACTATTTTCTCTGTCTGTCTGTCTCTCTCTCTCTCTCTCTCTCTCTCTCTCTCTCTCTCTCTCTCTCTCTCTAACACACACACATACACTCACACACTCACACACACACACACACACACACACACACACACACACACACATACAAACACTCATTTTGCTTCTGGTCTTGCCCTGTGCTTAGCTTTGGCCTGATCTGTAATGATGACCAGTCAAGTTCTGATGAAGTGCCACAGAAAAAGTAAAAAAATAAATAAATAATAAACTACCGTGGATCACACCACTGCTCACAGTCCAATGGTGGAAGGATGTATACCCCTCCTGTCAACGTCTTGCTTTGTTGGTTTTTTATTTTCCACACCTCTGTGTCATTATTAGAGGAGGACAACAGGCAGTGGACCAAAAGTATTTGGACATATCGTGCATTCAGCAGTTTCTTCGCGGTTCGTTCCAGGGTGGCTTTATTCTAGGGGAAAGTATCGGAATGATGAATGCATTCCGCTTTGTACGCATCTGGGTGTAGTTAAACGTATTAATTATTATCATTAGCAATTTCTGGTGAGGTTATGGGAAGATTTGTCACTGTCTGTACATTGCACGCTGAGTATGAGTTTGTAAAAAGCAGTAATAATGGGTGATGAATGATGAGCAAATAAAGCAGCAGTGTGGAGAGAAATGGTTCTCTTGTAAAGCCCTGCTGCCTTCCCTTTTTTTCTCCCACTGTCCTAGAGCATTTTTCATTATTATTTTGATCAGATGTACTGTATTTGTCTGCGTTTATGTTTGGAATTTGGCCATTCATATAGCACGAAATATTATAAGTAATATAGGAAATGAATCAGTTCTCTATGTTTATCACAGTACATTTGCTGCTCATGAAGTGAGGATGTGTTTTAAAGGTGTGTTAAGTAATGTTCTGTCATTCCTTTCAGTGAATGTTCTTCAAATTAGAACTTTAATGACTCTGTATAACTATTTTTAGTAGGGAATCATATTACATACACTTATTTGGTTCAGTTAGGATTAATTCATTCATTCATTCATTTATTCATTCATTCATTCATGTAGTCAGACAAAGACACCCCCACACATCCCTGTGGACAGAGGTGAGTAACTTTTTGTAACGTTTTGATTAATTTTAAGAACAATTTCAGGAGTCTAAACAGACATGATTCATTTATGTTGGTTCAAATGAGTTGATTCAGTTTTGAATCATTTGAAAACACCAGGACATAGAAGGATATATATATAAATAGATTGTTCTCTCTCTCCCTCTTTTCCTGCTCCCTCGCTCCAGGGCGGTGGTCCACGTGCAGGTGGATGACGTGAACGAGTTCTCGCCTGTGTTCCGGGAGCCGGTTTACCGCGCCACGGTGACAGAGGGAAAGATTTACGACAGCATCCTCCAGGTGGAGGCCTGGGACCAGGACTGCTCTCCACAGTACAGTCAGATCTGCAACTACGAGATCGTTACACAGGACACACCCTTCGCTATCGACCGTAACGGTGAGGGCCGTCACACACACACAGGCACACACACACACACACACACACACTGAGTAAACTGAGTAAAGTCACAAGTCATAACAATACATCTCTCCCTTTCTCTTCATCCCTCTATCTTTTTCTCTTCCTTCTTCCCCCTTTTTATATATTCCTCTTTCCCTCTTTCTTTTTCTCTTCCTTCTTCCCCCTTTTTATATATTCCTCTTTCTTTCTTTCTTTTTCTTCCTTTCTTTCATTCTTTCTTTTTCATTCTTTACACTTTTTGTGTTCCCCTTTCTTTCTATTTTTCTTTTTCTTTCTTTCTTTCATTCCTATTTTTTTCAATAAATTCCTTTCTTTCTTTCTTTCTTTCATTCTTTCTTTCTTTTGCTTTTTCTATCTTTCTTCCCCCTTTTCCTATATATCCATCCATCCATCCATTATCTGTAACCGCTTATCCAATTTAGGGTCGCGGGGGGTCCAGAGCCTACCTGGAATCATTGGGCACAAGGCGGGAATACACCCTGGAGGGGACGCCAGTCCTTCACAGGGCAACACAGACACACACACATTCACTCACACACTCACACCTACGGACACTTTCGAGTCGCCAATCCACCTGCAACGTGTGTTTTTGGACTGTGGGTGGAAACCGGAGCACCCGGAGGAAACCCACGCGGACACGGGGAGAACACACCAACTCCTCACAGACAGTCACCCGGAGCGGGAATCGAACCCACAACCTCCAGGCCCCTGGAGCTGTGTGACTGCGACACTACCTGCTGCACCACCGTGCCGCCCTTTTCCTATATATTCCACTTCATTTCTTCAATTCATTGTTTCTTTCTTTCCTCTATCTCTCATATTTCTCTCTTTCTCTCTCTCTCTCACTGTCTCTCTCTCTCTCTCTCTCTCTCTCTCTCTCTCTCTCTCTCTCTCTCTCTCTCTCTCTCTCTCTCTCTAAATAGACAGATAAAACCTTTCCTCTCCTTGTAGCTCACATTTGCCAGCATCCCCTCTTTTGCTCATGCCCAGAAACAATGCTGAATTATCCCCAGAAGCCGACAGGACACTGCTCTGTTTCCTGTGGTTTGGTGTCCTGTTCTGGCAGCGTTCTGATGACTCTTTACCCCACAGATCTCTCTCAGAGTCGAGGCATATCTGATCCCTTCAGATCACATCACATCACATCAGACACAGAGTCCGGGGAGAGTGGGCTGTCCAAATGTCCCACTATGCCCCGTCCTGTCCAGCCTGAGAAAAGTGGCAGCTGCTTCAAAGATATCCATGAACATAGCTTTCATGGACCACCCACTTACTGCTCAGCACAGCCTCTGCCAGGACCCTCAGTATCACTGCAATAAGCCTGACTCTGTTCTAGCCAGCAGATCAGTGAATCTCAGATGATTTGACAGATAATATTTGATTCAATATCAATTAAAAAATTCATAAACAAATAATAATTAATAACACATTATTATTTAATAATTGTATTACTACCACTGTAATATTAATTATTATTATATTAATACTACTGCTATTACTACTGTTAATAATAATAGATGTATCAGGTAGGAAGTCGAATCTTTGACACTGATATCATTCAGATTTGAATCAAATTGGAATCGAGAAGTAAACGATTCAGTGTATTGAATCATCTGAGAATTCCAACAGAATATATTCAAATAACTTGATTTAATTAATCAGTTTCATTTCAATACATAGATAGACAGAAAGACGGCCAGTCCATTACTCTGCGATCATCAGCAGTACCTTTTTTTTAATTTTTAAAAATTTCCTTCTCAGCCACTTCATGTCCTTTCAGACCAATGGTGTTGAGTTTTCTTGGTTGGACACAAACAGCTGTGCAAATGTGATGCAAGGGTGTGTTTCTAAAACACATCACAGGGCCAGTGCATCACAGAGATGCAGGAAGAGGAAGAGAGAGAGAGATAATGGGGAGGAGAGAGAGAGAGAGAGAGAGAGATAATGGGGAGGAGAGAGAGAGAGAGAGAGAGAGAGAGAGAGAGAGAGAGAGCGCTCTTAAGGAAAGATATCAGGGGTGTTTTAGATTTAATTTACACTGTCAACACCACTGTACTGTTGATAGGAGGTGTGTGTGTGTGTGTGTGTGGGTGGGTGTGTATTGTGTTGGGGCTTATTCTGTGGAGCTGAATGTAGCTATCAGTGCCCTTGCCAGTCTCATAAAGAAGGATGCTGTTAATCCAATCTTTGTTCTGTCACTCACACACATACACACAAGCACACACACAGACACACACACACAAGGTGACAGGTGTGTGTTCTACTCAACAGAAAGGGTGTATAAGCAGTTCATTCACACTACTTAAGTTCGGAGTCAGACTTCATTGGGAACTAGTCCTAGATGTCAGTCCTCTGTCCAAATAGTGTTGAGTCTGCATGAGTCACCCAGTCATGACATCTGTCACACTGAGGTCTGGACACACTCACACCTGTGGACAATTTCACACACTCACCCAGTCACTCACACACACACCTGTGGACAACAACCTATCCATCTACCAACCCACACAGACACAGGGAGAACACACCACATTGCTTACAGACAGTGACCATAGAAGGGATTTTATCCCAAGACTCCCAGACCCTGGGGTGTCATTGTGTCTAATTTGTAACTACATAAGTCACATAGTAAGCAGATGCATAATTAATGGCCATGTAACTGCACTCACCATTCCAGGGCTTGTTGAAAAAGTAATGGCAGGATGCAGACCTGGGCACATTGCCATGGTAACACTGTCTTCAGTTTTGAGCTGGAGTTATTAGGCAAATGTGTGACTAATGCTGTGTCCAAAACGGTGCACTATTTTCAGTACATAGTGCACTATTTTGGAGTTCCAATATTTCCTAACTGTCCGAAAACACAGAGGAGAGTTTTTGTGTACTCATTCAGTCCCACGATGCACCACAAAAAGTACTTTACCACCAATGCACACAAGCGAATACCCATAATACACTGTGCTGTTTGGTAAAAACACACATGAGGCAGTGTCCAAAATTGTTTATTTCCCTCCTGAATTCAGTTCACTTTAATAATGCACTATATAGTGAGTAATGGAGGGAATAATATAGTGAATCCATGGGTTGCAGCTTACATCACATTAGAATAGCCACCATATTGGGACCTACTCATTATACAAACACACAACTCAAATAATAACTGTAATGTTTAAACTGTTTTATTGTTTTTGTCCACACTTTTAGTCCTCATTTAGACAGTAAAATGAAAGAACTATAAGTGTATATATATATATATATATATATCTTATGACTGACACTGTGCCCTGCATAGGGTGTAAAGCAGTGGTGATTGCTCTAAGACAGCAAGGGAAGCTCAGCTTCCCCTAAAATGTCAAAAAATAAGTGATCAAATATATACTGTTGTGTGTACATGTCACTGAATAAATATGCACTACAACGCGATTAACTTTTGTTCAGAATCAGCTTCTTATCACTGGTAAAGACGCGGCTTTCCTCTCAATCATTCGCGCAGATTCACAGTGATTTAAACAGTGAGGACGCTGAGCGTCCACAGAGTTCAATGGAGAAGCAGCGAAGTGCAGGGAAACGAGACGAGTGATTTGATAAAGGCTGGGCTTTGTCCCGCCCATTGGACGCTCAGCGTCTCTGGGGGTCTATGGGGCAGTAGGCTGGCCTCGGCTGGCCCGGACGCTCAGCTTCTGCATGATGATTGGATGATCTGTCTGAGGCTGAATCCCTTTTTGATTGACAGCGAAATGAGCGAATCAGCGATCCTTTGGTGTAAAGATCCGAGGCAGCATTACATTTTCATTCTGTTCTGAGTTGAACCTGAGACTTTCTTAATCCTCTTAGCGGCATTTTCTTTGTTAAAAACGACTAGCGACAAATCAAGCTTCTATTTCTGGTGGGTTTTTTGTAGCTGCTTTTGTTTGGAGACTGACTTCTATCACTTTTTCTGACGTCTATTGCAGTTTCTGTCCAGCGGGTGCTGCTGAGCCCCTCCACCGTCACAAAGCACTCACAGGCGGACACACTTCACATGGGCCAAGGCCGTTTAAGCAGCCTAGCTCTGCTGGCCATTGAGAGGACACTAGTCAAGTTCCTGGAAAAGACGCCTTGTTGGTACGACAGGGTCAAAGATCATTTTGTTGAAAAGGAACGGAGGGTAGAATTTACGTATAAATAAATCGACACATTTTATGATGTAGGCCGAAATTGAGCTTCCCCTCCTTGAAAGACCAGCATCCGCCACTGGTGTAAAGAGACAAAAAAACATAAAAGGACTGACTGGAAACATGGATGAGGAGCTATTTCAAACACAGCATAAGTGCACTGCTCCAACACCTAGCCCCCGACCTCTCTCTCTCTCTCTCTCTCTCTCAAACCTTATCTCGTAGAACTTTCTCTTAAAAAAAAACAAACTTCTCAGCACTCAATCACTCACTGTGGCTGCCATTAGCGAGTGCAATCAGCTCTTGGAACTAAATTGGGAGGTGGATAAAGCAGCATTTACACACTCTGAAGCACGCTCACACTCTGACGGATACACACAGAGAATGCCTATAACCCCCCACCACCCCCAGCACTCACACCCTCCATGCAATTAAATCGTAAAGATGTAAACAAAGCCATTCCCAGTGTTTTGATGTGAAATGTTCCACTCTAGAGAAAGTTACTGAATGGTTTGGATTGTCCAACTTGGAAGTGAATGGAACCAGACATCCTGACACTTTTAGACATTTTCCCACATTTCTTATGCTGCGTGTCCCTGCTGGAACATGGCTGTGAAGATTTGAAGGTACATTAACCTACAGAACCATGAGTGAGATCATGTGCCAATGTTGGAGGATTAGTTCTGGATCGCAAACACCACTCCAACTCATACTCAAGGTTTTAAAAAGTGCTACAGCAGTGTTTCATTTTGCTTTAAACACCTCTTGACTTCAACTGGCATTAAGCTGAGTTCATTGATAATTGCACCTATTGCATTTGTATCTGAACCACGATCATTCCATTTTTTATGTGTGTGTTTTACTTTCTTTTTTTTTTTTCCAAGGTCCACATTAGCAGCTCGGCTGCCGTGCGGGTGACCTCTATTCCCCGCTCCTGTCTCCTTGACAGCATAGCTAGGGCTCATTGAAATGCAGCCAGGCGGGTAAAAATAACCATGAGCCAACAGACGTGGGAGGGCATGGAATCGCTGGCTGTTACCTGCAGCCCGAGCTGAACTCCGTCGCCACGGAGCCATGTCCCAGCTGCCACTGGTGCCCAGACAATCACCTGTGCCAAAATGGGTCTTGTTTAGAGTTATTAAGGCTGTTCTTGCATCCACTGCTATCGAGGGTTCACCCAGGGTGGGGCTAGAACAATACTAACAATACTGGAGAGGATTTGGAACACAAATATCAGACAGCAAAACAGGTTTGGCCTGGGATATTACACATGGCTATCACCGTGCCCAATGCCAAGCATGACTAGGATATCAAGACCCCAGCACTGGTCTGATTGTAGGAATGGAGCAAGTGAATGTACTGGGATGTGTTAGATATGTGTATATGTGATCCAGGGCTTGATATCCAACTGACTTCATTAATGCTCTTGTGAATGAATGCAATCAAATCCTTACAGAATTCTTCCAGATGTGGCACAGAGTAAAGCATTTGCCCCTGTTATTATATATACAATTGGCAGCCAGTACGGTCATGAAGGCTGCAGATAATTACGGGAAACTTGCTCGTTCTTCCATCATTTTAATGCAGGCCAGCGTCAAGGGGTCCCAACAGGGCATTGGAGGCTAAATACATTGTTTTTATGTTGGGTAGTGACATAAACATCTCTTTCTCTGATTGGATCTTTGGGAGACCTGGCATTGAGTAACCCAAATAAAGTCCCGCCTACACAAATCCAACAGAAGACAAGTGCAGAAAGAATAGGACAAAGGCCTGCACATACATCAAAGAACATACAGATAATGGTCAGAAAATATATGAACATAAGTGGACAGTGATTTCGATGAGTCCGTTTGTTCATAACAAACTCACTCATAACCATTAAACTGAAAGGACTTGCTACTTAAGGTGTAATGGATTACTGGATGATTCATGAACATAATGGTCATGTATTTTCCATATTGTCACTGCAGTCTTTATGTTGATGCTGATGGATATTTATTGGTATTGATTACAGGAGTGTGTACAACATAAAGGGAAGTGGCCCAAGCCAAAGTGTCTTCACATTTGCGTGCAATTGTCTTTTTAATCTATTCATAACATAGTGTAATATAGCATGTCCAATTTGATGGAAACCTCTATATAACTGCACATCTTCTGAGGGCCATCTACCTTTGTGGTCGAGTGTTTAGGTGTAGTTATAAGTTGTAGCTCATATTTTGTAATGTGTAATTTGGATTTGGTCAAACTCCACGTTGTTTGTTTGTAATTGGATCACAGAACCACTGTTGTGAAGACATTATTTGGATAGGGTCCTACTTTCTATACTGTAGTGACACACCCAGCAACTCTATGGCAGAGGTCTTCAAACCTGTTCCTGGAATCCACATCCCAGGCCGGGATTTCAAAATGGCCAGTTGGTTTGACACAGTTGCTGCGTTTGTTATTGCACCTGACTGGCCAGCTATAGTGGCATACCATCAGCTATTGTAAAATCTCACCCTGGAAACTAGATCAAAAGTCTGGATTTGAAACTGACCATTCAGAATGGCTTAAAGATGTCTGACACATACCTAGAGTCTCTAACTGAACACCATTGTAAACAGAATCCAAACAAACCTGTGGTCATTGTGCTCAATGCCAAGTGCCGACGAGAGGTGTTAAAACTTATGCAACATTCTGTGTGTTAGAGCTCAGTCCAGTACATTGGGATGGGTCACAGTTAGGGTTTGTGATCTGGAACTAATCATCCAACGTGAGTACTTGACTCACTGTTTATATACTTGACCTCAGATAAATTGTTGAGCATGTGGGTGTCAAGAGTCTTATGACTGGGGAGTGCCATAATAATAAGTCAACTAAAATTAAACATGACCTATATATCACGGACTGAAGTTGGATTTCAGTAAACAGTTCATTCACAATTTGTTTGTTTGTCTCTCTTGAAGGTAACATTCGCAACACAGAGCGGCTGAGCTACGACAAGCAGCAACACTACAAGATCCTAGTGACGGCCTACGACTGTGGCCAGAAGAGGGCGACGGAGAGTGTTCCAGTGCACATTGATGTCAAACCTGTGTGCAAGCCTGGCTGGCAGGGTCCGTATCATTACACAACTTGTACTTATAGCATATGTGCTGATATAATGATCAATAGCAAGACAGTCCATATATATAAGGCACCTATTTTAGCATTGTGATTTATTGCCTGTGATATAGCCTAAAGGCAAACTTGGTTTAGGTGTGAAATCAAGTGAGACCCCTTAGGATATTTTATTTGGTGAACTTTAACAACATCTAACTTTTACCCAATTTTTGTGGCAGCTATATGAATTGTTTCAATAACAATGATATGATTTTCCACTATTTCCACATTTCCACTATTTCAATATTATTATATATTTCAATTTTATTATTTTATATTATTTTATTTATTTCAAAGTTAGTTTAAAAATACTAGTATTGACAAAGCCAAGAGTTTTTTTCCTGGTTTTCTATGTTTTTCTTATTGTTCATAACAGTATCACAATTATATCATATCGACAGAAACGAAGAAATATATCATGAAACTTTGGCCATACCGTCCAGCCCTACTCACAATACATCTCCTCAATTACTGGACAGTTTTCACTTCACTATCTAAAGCTCTCTTTGTGGGCTTTGTAGGCAGGTTGAGAATGGTGTAAGTTTTTTTTTTTTTTTTTTATCCTTACTGTCGTTTGACTAAAGCATGTCATAGAAGTTTCATTAAAACCCTAGTTCACTTGTGGAAAAGGGTGCACAATATGTCCCCTTTAAGACAAGGATTTACCTCATCTACTAATTTCTTTATAAAATTGGTTAGAATACATTTAAACCTCTTGATACTAACTTTACGTATGTAGACACTACAATCCAGAGTCTTTCATAATATAGTACATTGTAATGAGTATTAAAACTCAAGCTGTGGAAAACAACACTGTTTCCTGTTTTTAGTCTGCATCAGTATGTGCCACATCATTTGCACATATTATCCAAGTAAACAGAGATATGTTTTGACTCCCTCCATTCTGCATAAATTAAAGAGTTTCAGGGTACTTTGTTGTGAGCCAAATCTGTCAGCAATTTTTTTTTTTAAGTGCTAATCCCTGTTCTCACCGTGTCCTTCTAAATGAGAAGCCTCCATTCGGCTGCTCCCTTTTCGAAGCACATGTCACTTGAACTCCTCTCCAAACACAGAGTGCGATTGCAGCAATTAGAAAAGGTGTCATTCTGCCTGTTTGTTGAGAGAAGTCACTGCATGGAGGGATGGATTTGGCAGGGTGATTACCTGGAGTGAACAAGGGAGAGTGAGATCAAGTAAGAGAGGGAGAGAGACTGTTGCTTCCAGAGGAGGGGGTAGGCTTATCCTGCGAAAGGGCAGCTCCCACTCGGCGCAACACGAAATGTCACCCTCAAGCGCATTAACTGCAAATCTTGTAAATCCGTAACCCTTGGCAATACATGTGTCACACTCATGCCTTGGCTGTGTTATAGTACAACAAGCATGTCCTGCTTTTATTTATTTATTTATTTTTGGCTGTGGGCAGTAATTCAACTGCTACCCACACAAGGGACAAGCTCCGGTTTGCAAAATCGCAAATCCATTCCTGGCAAAATCACCCATCTCCCATCTCCCTCAACCCTACAACTTCTTCAGACTTTCCTCTGGGTTTTACAGCGAATAGCTCTCGTCTGGCTGTACGTGATTGTTCCGTAAAAGTGTGTTGACAGGAGCTGGCAGGCTGCTAGGCACAGTAGAATAAGCAGTCATTGCCTCGTAGATTGCATGGCTCAGCTTGTCAGTCACACAGCTACGCCACTGAGGTGGAAACGCCGAGTGAGTGACAGCAATGACAGGCCAGGACGAGGTGAATGAGACACACCGGACCCTTCTCGCTCTGATGCTTCCCACTACCATGGGTGTGTGATCAGCCTGGCCTTTCTTTCTTTCTTGCTTACTTTCTTTCTCTCCCTCTGTGGTTAATCCCTATCTGTCAGAGCTGATCACTCCATCTAGTCTAACCCAACCTCCCCTGCCTCCAGTCATCCTCCCCCTTGTCTATTCAGGAAATGTAACATCTCACTGTCCAAGTAAGGAACTGCCTCTGCACTTCCAGGCAACCCGTGCATCCCTCATTGAAGTTTGACAGCTCATTTCATCATCAATAAGCAGTAATTGAATCCATGGCACTTATGAATGAGTGATGCATACTTAACACCTTAAAGCTGGAGGATGATTTTGTAGAAACCAGGTTGTAAGCCAGATTTGTTTCAGCTGAAAAAGCCCATGTGAAAAAGCCCACTCACTACATTAAGCCCTCATTCCAAACCCAAATATTCCCCTAAAACACAGATGTGCATGCGGCTTGATATGGTGCACAATGCCTCACTTTCCAGTATCATCCATATTTGTCCAATGATAGTTTACCTCAAAGATTTTGCATTCAGTAATTAGAAGAAATCTACACATATGTTTGGAAAAAAAAAAGAGTGTGGAATGATCCTCTGGAGGACCTTGAGGTAGCATAATTTCCCTCCATTTGGTTGCAACTCTAGTACAGCTGCAAGCAAATGTTTAATTCCCAATCATTTACAGGCTGATTGCATTTTTCCCACCATATCCCCTGAGGGCCTTGACCTTGCTCTTGTAATTAGCACTGCGCCTGCAATTGCTTCATGCTGTGGACTTGAGGTTTTGTCATCAGGCAAGAGAGTTGCTGGTAGCAGGGATAAAAGAAGTCAGGCCACCTCATTTCCTGTCCCCTCCGTCAGAGTGGGCAGTGGGGCTGCCACGTGCCTGACCCCTTTCTTCCCATCACATCCCCAGACTGGCCTCAGATTCATTATTTTGACATCCGCAGCAGAGGCACGCATGCCATCTCCTCTTCACTTTATCTTATTAAGTCCCCGCGCTGCTCTGACACCGCTCATTACATTTATGGCATTTATGAATATGCTATGAATGCTTAATCTCACCAGTTTAATGCTAATCTTCACCCCGGAGCTCACCAGATGCTTTCATTGTTGAACTGAGCAAGTCTGACCTCATGGCTTTGGCCTTTTTCTGAGCCTGTCAGGAGGGATTTCTCCATTCCCTAAGGAGTAGCAGAACCTAGGGACTTATAGGGTTGTGTGCAAATGTTGTGACACTCATGGTCAAAATGCATGCACTATTTCTTCTGAAATCTAGGGTAGCGGTATAAAGGTTTTGACGCTGCTTTGCTGCAATTCTATCTGCATGTTGGAGCATTGGGGTGAGGATTTGATGGCACCCAGCTGCAAAATCCTTAGTGAGGTCTGATAATACTGAATGCCCAGTAAAAAAAAATAAGACCAATATATAGGGTGGTCCAAACAAAGTCCCTCATAATTCATGTTGACACATTGTCAGTTCTGATTGAATCTGGGCTCTGGTTTCCTCTCATTGTTCGGTTAACATGGTTGGTAGGTGCAGTGGCATTGTGAAAATGTCCATATCTCTGTGTGTGTGTGTGTGTGTGTGATTGTGTGAGTAAGTGGTTGAATGAATGAATTTTACCCTAACCAGTAATTTGACCTTGACTGTCCACCTGTTGCATATGACCACATCGTTCTATTCCCATGAGCATCTCAGTATCCTTTCCAGAATCTATATTTGATAGTGAACCCAGCGGAACATTGTATGGCTTGTATTGTCATTGGCATGGACAATGACTCCCATAGCTCTGTACATTCTATTACATGTTTTTGTTTTGTTTTTTCTGCAAGAGCCTATAAGGTGTCAAAACACTGCCTCGCATACTCAAATATGACCATTCCTATCACAAATAAAAGGGTAGAAGTAAACAAAAGGGCAGTTGAACCCTTCTCTCCTGCATTGTCTCACCATTTCATTCGAGATAGCAGTGATGAAAAATGTAGGAGTATAGTCAGGTGGGAAAACAGGTCCTGGGAATATTTCCAAGCTGAGAGAATACAAAACAGGCACAGCTTTGAATTATACACAAGGAAAGAGCAAAGGCCAGTCACTAAAGAAAAAAACTGCAGTTTTCATCTTCAAAGTTAAGACCTGCCCTGAATCTCTTGTGTTTTAAAGTGGCCCCATGGAAAATATGCAACAGTTGTGTTTGACAGATGTTCTATTGCGTGAAACCAGAGAGGTGACTAAGACATTTCATGTGGACCTGTTTCCTTAGGAAAACAAATTTTATTACAGTCACAATGCCAACATTTCAAAACAAATTGGGCAAAACGAAAGAGATTTTAGCTCCTTTTCACCTTGTTCTCCAAAGGTCATGACCTCTAAAGGACCAACAAATAGTAGGTATTTCTGGGGTGGTTGACACTGTCCTTGTCTTAGCATGTTAGTGTGTATGCTGGTAAGAGTGGATCAGACACAGCAATGCTGCTAAAGTTCTCTGTGTCCACTCCTACTTTGTTGATTCACCTTATAGATCAGAGTCAGGGCCAGTAGCTCATCTGTTGCTGCACATTTTTTTATTAGTCATCCTCTAGTTCTTAAACAACAGGACACTGCCTGCTGGAAACATCAGACATAGACTTCCTGACTTGTGATGGTTTTGGGGGTCTTGAGCATAGAAGAACATGATGAAAGAGGCTAACAACAAATGCCAAGAAATAGATGGACAGTTTATGATTGTAGACAGATATTTTATGAGCTTAGAGGTTCTCTGGAAGTACTAATCTCTTTGGCATTTATAACATGAATTGTTCATATTTAATTGTAATTACACAGTTGGGATCTTTCTACTCTTGAGTCATGTGACAATAATTTGTGTAGTATATATAGTCTACTAACAAGGCTTTTTCTTTCTTTCTTAATGCAGGCTGGAATAAGCGAGTGGACTATGAACCCGGGACAGGCAGCAAGCAGCTGTTCCCCAAGATGCACCTGGAGACGTGTGATGGCCCACTGTCCTCGGTACGAGCCATGGTGGAGCTGCAGACCAGCCACATTGGGAAAGGCTGTGACAGGGAGACATACTCAGAGAAATCCCTGCAGAAACTGTGTGGTGAGTGTGTGGCAACTGTTTGAGCTGCGTGTGGCACAGCAAGACTCTCCACACTCTGAGGTGGAATGAAGAAAATCGGGGAAGTCTGTGAGGTCCAAAATTGTGGTCACTTAAATCTACTCGGGGGAAAGATGAGATGAAATAACCCTTACCTTACCTTACCTTAAAAGATGCAATGGCCACTGGCTTCTGTGTTCATACATGTTCAAAACTGGGCTGACATGCTTTAGAGGCATTGCCATTTGAGTGAGACACTCTGGAGCAGCTGCACATGAGCCTAAGTTGACCATTCCCAATGCTGATTGTCAGCAAGTTTGTTATTTCCTAGAGATGGAGCTTAATCCAGTCTGTTTGTAAAGAGTCTGCCAACACTAGGACCTAATGTTTATATAGCTGAATCCCAATCAAATCTTCACAGCAATGTTCCAGCAAGCATATTAAAGCCTTCCCAGCAGAGGAGAGACTAGTACTACCTGTAGTGTGTAGATATCTGAGCTGATATAGATGATCAGGGTTCTAGTAAAAGCCTTTCATGTTCTTAAACTCCCTGTCTATATTCCAACGTTTTCATAGTGACCCCCACTTTCAGGGAATCCTCCCTCTCAATATACCGGAACTCTAAAGCCTCCCATTTCTTGTTCCCTATTATTTGGCCCTGCCGATAACCCCTGTCAGTGTAATGAAAGAGTCCTTGAGATTGAAGCGCTATGGAGTGAGAGCTTTTCATATCGTCTAAATCATTGTTATGGGAGATAAATGAAAGTGGGATGAGTTAAGGGTCTGAATAAAGTCCGAGGTTGGCGGGCATTAAGCTGCTTTTTTATTTCTCTCTGCACTAGCATCTCTCATTTCCACCCCCACCATTCCCCAGCCCCCCTTGGATCTGTTCTCCCATGTGGATCGTTGGAGCCATCAAAGACTCCAGCTTCTAAATATGCAATATGTGGCACTAAGTGTTTATTGGTTGAGCCCAGGCCCAGGTCTTTAAGCGCCTTGAATTACGGCCTGCCGAAAGCTCCCTAGATCTGCTCATCTAAATGCAAAATGGAGTCTTCGCTGCCTTCTTCTGCATGCCCGCCTTGAAAGCCAAGAGGCGTTTTATTCCCCCACCTCCCCCAATGCCCTATAATGATTATCTAATCTGCAATAAAACTAATTATAATGGTTTTTAATTCAGCATCAATTTGCCGAAGCAGAAAAAAAGGTTGGGAAAAGACAGAAATGGTGTGTGTTTGTTTGGAGAGGCACTCCACCTCTTTGTTTCAAAGGCACATTAGCTAATTCTGCTAAATAAACAACATACAGCAGCAGTAAGTAGGAAAAATGTTCTTAAAGGTGCACTGCAAAGCGTGAAATTGTTATTGGACACTACTGAGTGAATACTTCTTAAAGACAAACTTTGACCAATGAAGAAGGGCATTTCATCAGTTCCACTGAGTATATAAGTGCACTCTGTAGCTATAATATCAAAGTAGTTCCTCTGTTGCTTTACATACTTTGTTTGACCCCTTTCACCCTGTTTTTCAGTAGTGCTGGTGTGTTAGTATGTGTTGAGCTGGTATGAGTGGATCAGACACAGCAGTGCAGCTGGATTTTTTAAACACTGTGCCCACTTGCCATACACTCTGTTAGACACACCTACCTTTTTGCTCCACCTTGTATCTAATGTCAAGCCTTCTGAGCCAAATAGGAGTAGAGTCGAAAGACTAATGGGCGGAGCCTGTTTAGCAATGCAAAATGTGTCCTTGTCAGTGCAGTTCTAATATATCCATGACTCTATTAGTATGAAACACTTTGTGTTTCAAATGTTCATTTAGAAGGCTAGTGTAGCGGTCAAGATTTTCAGTTTCCATAGCTTGTTCACTTTTAGCCCATAGGGTGTTCTTGGAGGGTACATTTACATAGTTTGTACCTTGATTGACACTGGACATGTACAGTATGCATTTGTTCAGAACGCAGCAAGGGAAGTTACCAGTAGCTTATTTGTCTTCCTAGTTAGTCTTGGCCAGACAAGGTCGATAGTCAGCTTTCATGAACAGAAGATGAGGGTCATTTCTGAGGCTGAAGCTGCCCTCTGGAAAAAAAATGGGGGAAAAAAACATTGCTCAAACTCAGTGTATGAGATGGAATCTCATTGACCTGTCTCTTAGTGGTATTTCAAGCAATGGATTCTGGCCGAAAGGAGCTCAGACACTCGCTTGAAAACTGGCAGGCGTATTTATCGTCCACTATTGATCGGTGTGAATAAATATTGTATAGCTTAAATGCAGTGTTGCTACTATATTCACCCCACCCTCTCTTTCTCTCTCTCTAGTTAAGTAGGGAGGTGAGGGATGTTGGGCTGGAGAATGAGAACACTGTTCCATCACTGGCATGCCTCATCACTCATTCTGTCCCAGTGCAGCAGCCGTCTTGTCACCGCCAAACCAAAAAGATTCAATATCCTCCCGTACCCTCGAATAAAGCACCAGCCGCAGAGAGGCATGACTGGACACGAATGGCAAGGCAAAGTGACGCAGGGTCCTGATCAAAGAAGGATATGTGCCTCTGCATATTTAGGCCGTCCGTTCCAGACGGAAGCCCAAAGCCTGACCAGTCTGAACTGTGACTAAACTCAGGCTATTTCACAGGCCTTCCACTCGGCATGCTCTCATTATTCCCAGTCCTATTTCTGGAGACTTGCACATCCAGCTGGCGGTGGAAATCAGTCTTCATTATATTTTGGGGGTCAGGAAAAAAAGACAAGGTAAACCCTACACAAGATGTTTAAAGATCTATGGCCACTACGTCTAATTAGTGGTTCTGACTAGTTTCAGGTATGCCCATACCTTAGGTCACGATGCCAATCCAAGCCTCAGATCTATAACATATGTTACAGATGATATGTCATTTATAATTGTATACTGAGATCTCACTGCTATTTGTTCTGCAGGTGCAGCTTCAGGCAGCACAGATCTTCTCCCTGCCCCCAGCGCTTCCACAAACTGGACGGCCTCCCTGTTGACAGACAGTGGACGGGACAGTGACCTCATCTTCCGCTTCGATGGACGGCAGGCCGCCAACATCCCAGAGCGGGTAGTCCCTCAGAACCTTACAGATCAGTTCACCATAGCAACATGGATGAAGCACGGCCCTAGCCCTGGACTTAGAGCAGAAAAAGAGACCCTCCTTTGTAACTCGGACAAGACTGGTAAGAAATGAATAAATGACCCAACTCCTTTGTCCACCACAGGTCCACATTCAACTACTTTTGTTCAATTCTTAAGGGGAATAGGCACTAAGCTATGGACATTAATGTAGTTACACACTGGACTTAGTGGCCTTAGGTGGCCAAAACATTTTGAACCACCTTCAATAACTAGCACCTAACAATACCATAGCAACCACATGTAATGCCACTTTCCAGTTATATATATTAGCAATCACTTTGGATAAAATAGCAACCACTGAACAAAAATGTTGTCATTATCTGGGACACCATAGCAACAACCTAGCAATAAATTAGCGACCGCTTTGTATACTATAGCAACCATCTAGGAACACCTAAGCAACTCCCTTGGCTAAGATAGCAACTGTCAAGCAACATCATAGCAACCATCTTAGGTACCCTAGTAACCACATAGCAACAGCTTAGCAACCACCTAAGATACCCTAGCAACCACCTAGCAACATATTACCCAGACATTTGAGTACTATAACAACAGCCTGTCAGCATTGTAGGAGCCAGTGTAGCTACCATAGCAACCAACTAGAAACACCTTAGCAATTCCCTTGAATACGATAATTCTAGAAACGACTTAGTTAAAATCTTTGTCAAAAACTTAGCAACAACATAGTGTATCAGCACAACTACCAAGCAATACCTTAGCAACACCTTTGGATAATGTAGCAACTGACTAGCAACATGGTAGCAACCACCTGGGTTACCCAAACAACTGATATGCAGCACCTTACAAATGCCCTTTTGTGTCATATAGCAACCATCAAGCAAACCTTAGCAACTCCTGTTGATATAATAGCTACAGCCTAGCATCATTTTAGCACCCAGTTTAGGTACACTAACCACCACCTAGCAACACTCTGCCAACCAGTTAAGATATCAGAGCAACAACCATACACCTTCACAACACAATTGTTTTAAATGAGTCCTTTTTATATTGGAAGGAAATTTCTGAAGGGGACTTCACACTCCTTGCTAGCCTGGTTTCAGGTTCAGGGATTAGCGTCAATAGACCAGGTTAGAAAGCAAGTGTGAATGTGTGTGGAACAGAATAAGGCGGCAAGGAAAACTGGGACACAGTGAACTAAAGTCACCCTCCGCGACAGTGCAGTTGATTAGAGGGATGGATTAGGGCTACAGATTAGGACTAGTGGAATTGATCTTACCATAGTGAATAGGTCAGTACGTGACCTCCTTTCCCTCTAGAGATGCCTCATGCTCTGCATTCCTAGACGTCCCAGGTAATAATGGTACCAGCTGGAAAGGTAGATACCTTGGCAGACCACTCACTTCAGGGCATATGACTGGAGCAGCCACTGTATAAGAGCCTTCTGATATTCAGTATAATATTAGCATAAATCCTCTCCACATTAGGATGTGGAGCCATAAAACCACGACCTTCTGGATGAGTGAGTGTTGTTTGGGGCCCAAAACTTGTAACCTAACATCAATACATAAAGCAACATATATTTCCAAATGCTGTCAATTCCTCATGACAATGTCCAAGATCTAGTGTAATGCCTTCCCCAGGAGATATCAAAAGCTATTTGTATTTGATATATGACAGATACAGAACCAAGCTTGGCCAGTACTAAGAAACTGATATACAACCTTAATATTAAACACAGATTCTCACAAGTCGATGCAGGTTTTACATCTCTGACGTGGGAACACAAGCCCAAGCTGGAGGCCTTAGTGCAGGGTTAAGTTTAGTGTTGTTTTTAGCTTCAGGCACTTAACAGCTCAAGCATAACCCCCTACTAGCAACCCATACAAAACTTCAACACATTCAATCTTCAAAAAAGGAGAGATGTTTTTTTAGAAAAGCCTTCGCCTTGCAGGACATAAGGGTCAACTGTAAATGGACTTCCAGGCAAAAGGCAGAACAACAGTTTGTAATCTGTAGTTTATATAGCTCAAAATTAATTTGGACTAGAACTGTAGAAGTAGAATCAGGCTAGGGTTCTTTAGAGGCAAGTCAGATTCACATCAGGAGTCAGTTAAGGTTTAGTCTGAGTTGAATCACAGTTCCTTTAAATACAAGTCTGAGTCAAGTCATGGGTGGCTGTCTGAATGAGGTCTGAGTCATTTAATGGCAAGTCTGAGTCAAGTCTGGAGTCATTTAAGAGCAAGTGTGAGAGTAAAGTAAAGAGTCATTTACCAGTGAGTCTGGTGTGACTCACAAGTCATGTAAAGGACAGTTTGAGGAAAGTCTAGGCATTTTAAGTGCTAGCCTGAGGTGAATCAAAAAATCTAAATTAATTTCAGAGTCCAGCAAGTCTGAGTTCAATCACAAGTCCTTTAAAGGCAAGTCCAATTCAGTTCTGAATCATTTAAGGCTAAGTTCAAGCTGAATCAGATATACGCTAAGAACATGTCTGAGAGTTAGGTCAGGAGTCAGTTGAGGGAAAGTACATTTTGAATCACAATTACTTTAAAGACAAGTGTGAGTCGATATATTCAGGAGCCATTTAATGGTAAATTTGAGCTGAATCACATATCATTTAAAGGGCAAACCTGGATCGAGATAGGTCATTTAAAACAAATTTGAAGTATAAGGCTTTAATGGCAAATCTTAGAGTCAAGTTAGGAGTCATTTTTGGGCATGTATGTTTTGGATCACAGTTCCTATACTTTCAAGTCTGAGGACAGTTATGACTCATGAAATTGCAAGTCTGGAGTCTATTAATAGTACATCTGACTTCAATTTAAGGGCAAGCTTCGTCAAATCTGGAGTTAATTAAAACAAATTAATTCATTCATTCATTATCTGTAACCGCTTATCCAATTCAGGGTTGCGGTGGGTCCAGAGCCTACCTGGAATCATTGGGCGCAAGGCCGGAATACACCCTGGAGGGGGCGCCAGTCCTTCACAGGGCAACACAGACACACACATTCACACCTACGGACACTTTTGAGTCACCAATCCACCTACCAACGTGTGTTTTTGGACTGTGGGAGGAAACCCACGCGGACACGGGGAGAACACACCAACTCCTCACAGACAGTCACCCGGAGCGGGAATCAAACCCACAACCTCCAGGCCTCTGGAGCTTGGAGTCGTGTCATTTTTGGGTGATTCTGAAAATAAAATCATTACATTTTTCAAGCAATATCAGTGTTATTTTAAACAAAATAAGGTATCACTGATGCATACTTCTGAATTAACTCACGTGTCATTTAAAAATTATTTATAGGTGATTTGGAAGTGAATCGATTCATGAGGCATTTATGGGTAATTCTGAAATAAAGCACACAGATTCACATATCTTTTAGATCAGAAAAGAGTCAATCAGTTTCGGGGATTGAGAACAGGTTACAGGTGTCTTCTACGAGTGTTTACGGACAGCAGCCAGATACAGGATGCATTTTAAGTCAGACTGAAAACAGAACACTTAAAAGGAATTATACATGATTGTGTGTGTGCTCTGCTGATGGAGCTGAGAGGAAAATGGAGGACTGTGATGGAAGCCGGCTGCTTGGCAGGCCTCTATCGAGCCTCATTGATCATAGGCATCACAGAGAGCAAGTGTGAGACTTAATCAATTCACAGACACACATACACACACCCTGCTGAAGAGCAGCCACGCGTAAGACGTCCAGCCAGAGCCAGAGGCACGCGCTCACACTCTGAAGAGATTTGGGGGAGGGGTGTGTGTGTGTGGGTGTGTTATGTTACTAATAAGACATAAAATATATTTTTAACTATATAATCACTATCATAAAAAATATATATCCCCAATATAATAACTATACAGAAGGACTTTATTACCTTTTACTTGAAATGATGTAGTAAACTAAAAATCAACAAAAATGAAGATACAGTTTTTTAATTGGGCAGTGATGATATACAACATATGTTAAACCTCCACCTCTTTATTTCTGTGTGGGATTGTGCGGGTAGATGGGTGTGTGTTGCCATGCAAGAAACAGGAAGGCATGCCCCTGTGATCAATCAGGAGCTTTTCCATGAAGGCAGCTGTGGCGGGTAGAGGAGTGTTCTGAGCGCGCTCCGAGGCGTAATGCGAAGTGGCACACGTCAATATCACTTAACAAACGGAACAGCATTAACACACCCTTACAGCCCCAGTGACAGCTTTACCGCTCCGATCCCATTACGGCTATTTAAGAGGGGAAGTGACAGCTGCTTAGATTTATTTCTTCTGCTAGTTTTTTTTCATGGTTGACAGTTTTACTGCATGTTTTTGCCTTTACACTTATATTTATTTTTGTATAAGACTTATAACCAAACCCTAGGGGAATTTGCACTGGCAGACAGGGTGAGCTCCAGCCAGGAGAATGGCAGCCTCCTACTTTTCTTCATTCATTGCTTTTATCTACTCCACTTGGCACAAAACACCAACTCAGATATATAACCGTTCCATACAATCCCAGTTCCAGTAGTTTCTAAACTAGTTCCTATGTCTAATCACTTTTCTCAGCAATGACTTCTTCATAGCTATATGTCTCCTTCTGACTCATAACAACAGGCTATCTCCTCACAGTGGAAGGACTGATGGAAGTACTGGATTTGTTCAGATCTGAAGTGAGCATGGAGATTAATTTTCTGACAGGTGACTGAAAGATAAAAGCTTCAAGTGCAGCAGACAGTTTTGCTGCTCTGTCCACTCTTGCATGGCCATTAGGATGGTCTCATTTTCTCTGGTTGTGGAAACCCCTGCTTTTCCCTTGACTTTTCTATTCCATCTGCCAGTGGAGCATCTTCCTAAAATCTGGGATCCTCAGGAATATCTCCTGCACATGATTGTTTCATATTTGTAGGTGGCCATGTCAAAGTGTGATAGATGCATGTGGTGTATTTTTGCTGATGTGCATCTTTCTACCACTTTTGCAGAGATGAACAGACATCATTACTCACTGTATGTCCACAACTGCCGGCTGGTCTTCCTGCTGCGGAGGGACTTCACCCAGATGGACACATTCAGGCCGGCTGAGTTCCACTGGAAGCTGGAGCAGGTGAGGGGGCCACATGGGCCCACCACTCTCACTTCAAACTGACCTGGGTGGAGGGTAGAAATCATAGGGTCAGGTTTTGTCAGGTCACATGTGTCGGGATACACCTAGTGGTCAAAAACAAGAGTCATGCCAGGTACCCATAAGCTTGGCTTGGGCACTGTTGAGGTTATTTGAATTCTTGTCAGTCAGGGACAGGGACAGTTTCCTCAGGACCCTGACTCAGACTTGATGCTCAACCTCCTTGGCTTCTGGCTTTGTTATGACAGTTGTGTTTTAGGAATTCTGGGTCTAAGCAGGATTTCTGTTTAGAAGAAAGAAATGGGGCTTCTCTCATACAAGGATGTGATAAGGAAAGTGTTTCTAAACCTGTCTGCACTGTGAATATCACTGGAGCGACTGAAAGATGAGGTTAATTAGCTTTGGAAATACAAATAATCATGCAGTCTTGCTACAGGCATGCTAACAAACCTGACCGTGGCAATGAGGCAGTAAACTACGTTCACAAAGTACGTTCACATGTTTTTGCTTAACGTCATCTTCCATTGCTGAAGTTACCTTTCAATTGCAAGAACAGATGAAGTACATCAATGTTGTTGTTGTTTAACTTAAAATAACAAGGATCTGTTCATGACTTGCCAATGTGAATGACCTGAAATTACCATTATTCACTGCAACATGAGGAATTTGCTCTTGCAAGGAGACAACCCAAGAACATTCTTCTAGAGAACCCAAGTCCATTTTTCGTATTCAAGGTATTGAGAAACAGCTTAATTATACTATGAAGCAAACTATTCAGAAAGTGTTCTACTTCCACCCATTCACTCATACTTTCACACCTGCGAACAATTTCATATAATCGGTCCCCATCAACATTGGATTGTGGGAGGAAACCCATGCAGACTCTGGGAAGGCACCCCAATCTCTTGACAGACATTGACCTAAGGCAGGTTTTCAGTACCACCATACTGCCTAAGAAGATCGAAAAAAATCGATTGGTGTTGGAATCATTTTACTTACCACTATCCAATTCAGTTTTCCTCATTTTTCCCCAAATTCCCCAAAATTTTGCGCTCCTATTCCTATTATGAAATCCCACATGGGTCATCATAGCTTATTACAAACCCAGACACAGGGGAATATTTGAGATGTGAAACTCTTGCAAGGGATATTCCAACTCAGAGGAACTGACAGGCCGTGCCCTTAAACAAAATAATACCTACTACCTTTTAGTACCTTAATGTGCAATCCCAAGAAACAACCATCAGCTTGCCAGAGGCTGTATATGAACCATACATGTTCAGTTGGTACAGAATTTGTTCTTAGTGGCAAAAAAATTGTTCCTATATAACATTCTGCCTAGTTGATGGTTGTATTTTGCGATTGGACATTTGGGTACTGTAGGTTGCAAGGCATTCCCTCAATAAGGGCAACCCAGACCTGTTACTCAAGGTTGGAATTTTATTTACCAGTATTTCCAATGTCTTACATCTCCCCCTCAGGTTGAGGAGTCCTTGAGTATTTGAGGGGCTGGGACTGTAGTAGCGCAAGCCGTTTGTGTTTACAATGCCATAATCTGTATTTAATAATTTGCAACAGATGACCTAAAAAAAACCTTTTGTAAAAGCCTTACTTTAGTGCAGAGATGGCAACAGCTCTTTTCTGTTAGTGTATTAGTATTTCTGTCCATCACAGAAGTGGAGGCTCATGGTAAAGGTGTGTGTGTGTGAGTGTGTGTGTGTGTGTATGTGAGTGAGTGTCCTATCTTGCTTCTCATCTCCTGCTGTGGAGAACACAGGCCTCTGGTGAGACATCTACAATCAGGATGAAAAGCTCTCTGCAGCAATGACCTCTTTCAGCACATATAATGATAGCTCCTCTACTACACTGATTTCCTTTTGCAGTGTCCCTCCACTCACACACACTCACACACACACCTTCCCCACCACTTTGAACACCCCTGATTTCATGGAGTGCCGCATCTCTGCATGCACCCTCAGTGACTTCCATATAAACTGATGAGATTCTTGGCAAAAGAGACCTAGAAAACACCAATAGACCTTCAACCCTATTTTTGCAGTCAACATAAAATGTAATCTCAGCCTGTTTTCAACGAGGTCCTTTAGTTAAAATATGTTTTTTGGGGGTTTTATTTATTTATTTATTTGCTTTTCACTTGCCACTTTTCATAACACGTACTGACTCTATTTCTGTGTTGGAAACATGTCCTAGTCTTCACAAGTTTATGTAATTAAAGTGGATCAGACATGTCAGTGCTGCTAGAGTTCATTAGGAATACAGGATTCGTTGGAAGTGTTATTATAGCCTTTAGTTCGCACAAACCTTTACAGTAAATAGAGCTCTAAAGTCTCGGTGATCAGTCTCCTGATTTTTGCAGGCTGGGCATGTTCAGATTGTCTGTAGATGTGGGAATATTTCTGCACACGCTGAGAGGATAGCATTCAGATGAACCCGATGTAGAAATTTGACTGATCACCCTGCCGATGGAACATCTGTTTCCTGAGCCACGAGAGCCTGCGATTGTGTCAGCAATTGCAAATTACCTCTGCGTCCAATCTCAGTGACTGCACATTTACATATGGCTAGAGAGGGCTTTTATATCTGTTTGCTTGGGTTTTTTGGGTAAACACATTTTAGGAGTAATTAGACTACTTACATTTTCAGATTTCACACCCACAATCCAAAGCACAGAGTCTACCTGCGTCCCAAAGTTCACTCTTCAGGTTTAATATGCTGTTTAGGAAGGTGGCATGTATCATATTGGCATATGTGAGCTAGGATGCTAGATTTCTAGATGTTTTGAAATCAAAAAAGCTGCAGCTGTGCTCTCGGGATTAGTGCAGTTGCTTCTTAAACCCTCCCTCATTGCTCTCCTAGCTTGTCTGGATATGGCGAATTGGTTAAAAAAAGATCAAAATTGGTGTATGAATTTTGTGAAAATATCATGATAGTGTATTATCTCATATTGCTCACCTGTATAGGATATGTATTGTTATTGTGAATGGCTGCCAGTGCTGCACAGAGAGAAGAAACAAAGTCAAAGGGCCTTAGTATCTGACTGATCGTTACGGCAGTCCAGTCTCTCAGCAGGCGCAGGCTCCCTATGCCCGCAGGCTACTGGTAGTTCATTACAGGTCAAAAGGAAAATGAGTTCCCTTCAAACAGGCGCTCTGCTGTGTGTGTATTCTTTTCTCTTCTTTTTGCTTCTTCTGTGGTCAAGAGAAGGTCCAGCAGGGTAATGGGTGGAGGAGGCAGAGTAAACAAGCTCTGAAGTCAGCAGAGGGAAGCCACGCAACACCTGTCAAAGCAACAGGACACTACCCCTCCTTGCAAGTGCAAATAAAAATGCAACACAGCCAAAGCAGCGTCAGCAAGAAGCATTAACACTTGCCATCAAGTGTTGATTATTCCAGGTGAAGCTGGGAAATACTGTAGACTCAAATATTTTTGGAAACACTCTGGTATTTAGCAATTCCAGCTTTTTTTAAAGTGTGCCCTTCAGTCCAGATGTGTCTTCAAGATCACCTTTCTCATTGCCAGCTGTTGGCAAGTGCTGTAGAAAATCCTCAAGGATATGCATGGACTACTTGAACCACATCGTTGGATGGTTTTACATTATATTTTGAAGCATAGTTGTGAGAATTTGTTCAAGGTCCTGATGTTGGGTGATTAGTTCAGAATAGTTCCATTGATATTAGATGGTGCTCCAGCAGTCCACAGGTCAATGCTAGGGGGCTATATACCCTTCTTGAAGATCCTTGGACATTAGATGTGGTGAAGTTGGGCTCATGCAGCATCTCCAGCTCCAATCCCAACTCATCCCAAGGTGCTCCATAACTCTGTATGCAGTCCCACAGCCCAGTATTCTGGCCAACTTTTAGCACTGAGTATAGTGACCTTCGAGTTCATTTTGCATCACACTGAAAAGTTGAAATGCTTTCTGTAGCAGGCTTAGAAAAGTAGGATTAGATTTAAAGACTTATGTAAGTTGGACGCAGAAAGTCCATGCTGGAGGAACAAAACGATGATGCCTTCGTTAATCTTAGCCCACATCATCCCTCTCAGCTGATTTTTTTTGGCCTTGGGTCTGGACTAATGTTGATTCCTCTCTTGGCTTTTCCTCATCCCTGATTCAAACCGATACAAGGAGGTACATAATTGAAAGCCTGGATTTGTGGCGAGGAGAAAAACTGTGTCTTTTTAATCTTGTGTGGGAAAAAAAGGATCAAATGTAATTGGTCTTGAAAGAAAAAAGAATGGGTGACCACTTTCTCATTGTCATTCTGGCCAGGATAAACTAACTGCAAGTGTGGACTGAATAGTAATATCCCAGACTCCGTAAATGACTAAAAGGGTTGTGAACACTCGATGGTGAATCATTTTCAGTGCTGCAGTGACACTGACATGTTGGTGGTGTGTGTTGTGCTAGTACAAGTGGATCAGGCACAGCAGTGCTGCTGGAGTTTTAATCGTACGGATGTTGGTCTTGATGGACCTTCATCACCCTGGAGAACGCAGTTCCACTCTTCCACAGCGAAAACTGTTAGGCAATCTACCTAGTGTTGTTACATATTCAAAAAGCCAAAACTACATACACCTTTGCCAAAATTTCATTAGACTAACCTTAGTCCTTCAGGTTAAAGCATAGAATTTGTGATGAAAAATCAATCATAATAATATGAATATAATACTATTACTATCACTACTAATTTATAGGATTTAACTATGCGACCAAGAAATATTAAGATGTACATAAGGGTAGTAAATAATAATAGTATTAATAATAATAAAACACTAAATCACATTTCTTCTGTTTCTCAGCAGTCATTGTCTTATTCATGTAGAAACAAGAGTTCAGACCAACTTTTTTGTCTTAAACCTTCCCCCAAACAACTAATTAAAAACATTAATTTCTTGATGTTTTTGTCAATGGTACAGCAGTATTTACAAAAATATAGGTTCAGCCTGTAACGTGAAAGTTTAATTCAACAAAGGAAGCCTACTGTATTGAAGATTATAAGCTAAGATTATTTAATTATAGCCTTTTTTTTTAACATTTTTGGTGGAAGCTGGGGAAAATATTCTTGAGTTGGCTGTGTGTGCAACACTTGAGAATTTCAACACCGTCCCCGTACAATCTAACACTAGTGCAGGACACCAAAGCTCTGTAAAAATGAGTTGTTTTAATTGTTATTAAAAACAAATAAGCTTTTCAAAAGGATAATAAAATTTGCCTCTAATGTACTCAGATATTACATTAAATTAATCATAACATTGCAATACATGGTATCTGGACTGACTGGACCAAACTCTCTGAACTGTGTTTTCATTACCAAAGTTCTCCTCTCTGACAGAGTTTGGAGAAGAGAGGGAAAGAAGCCAATGGAATCACTACCCATTAGCAACAGAAATGAAAAGGAAGCTCTCTTTTCTCAATGTATTTAATATATTGCATATTTCTTTACATTTGTATTATCATATATCAAATAAGGGTATATTAATTTGTGACACTTAAGTCATACACCTTACTAAATGGTTAGATAATGTCACAATTAATCATTAAGTAATGATAAGAAACAAGAACTATCTTTAACTAGCATTTATTTAGAGGTTAAAAATCTAAATAATGCTAGTTCTTGTTTCTGTCTTTCCTTAATGATTAACTGTGACTTTATTAATCACTCAGTATTGCCTAAAGTAATTATAATGTCACCATGATGATGGAAATATGTTTTTTTAAATATGTATTTTTATAGTAAATAAATGGTTTATAACCTCTGTTGACCTGCCAGCTTTGTGTTTTAGTCAAATTATCATCCCCCTGGGAATATGGTTCACCCATCTGTTTACTGTACTCTGTACTTATTTTAGCCCCACAATAAGCCTGTTACAATACTGCCAATCCCAAGCTTGTATTATGGTGAAAAAGCACCTATTTTACTAAAAGGTATGCATAAATGTAAATAAATGTAAATGTAAAAGATAATTTGTAAATTTTGTAAGAGTTAATGTGAATTTTTGGCAATCCTGAGTGATAAGCATACACTAAACCTAAAACCAAATCTAAACCAAACCCTAACTCTAAACTTAAGCTGAAGATTTAACTTAAGAGTCCAGAAAGTTAGAAAAGCAATGCTAGATGTTACCTTGAGAGAAAACATAGCTGTTTTCATAGCTGTTATTTGGCTAAATAGCAGAGAATTTGAGTGCCTGCCGTAAAACAGTGCCACCGGTGTGGCAGTTATGATGAAGCAAAGTGTCGTCCACTTAAAAATGATTTAGTAGGTAATGGCATGTAGTAGTTTATTCACGTTTTAGGTGTGAAATCATGTTCAAACACTAGAAGAATATTGTCATTAAAATCAGCCAAATGTTTATCTGTTTCTTTGTTTGGTAAACACAGTGTACTGTTCCACATGTGTACTATTTACTCTCAGCTACTTCACCTCAAACTTCAAGCTAAATATACTAAAACTTTACATTTACAGCAAGCATAAATATTAATACTTTTCTTGAGTGTATGTCCACCATAAGGTTAAGCATTCTTGTCAGTATAAGTCAAGTATACTTAAGCATAATTATGTATATTATTTTACAGATAAGTACATAAAGATCCATCCATCCATCCATTATCTGAAATTCGCTCAGTCATGGTGGGTCCAGAGCCTACCTGGAATCATTGGGCACAAGGCAGGAATACACCCTGGAGGGGGCACCAGTCCAAGTACATAAAGATGTAACTTAAATATATATTCACTTAATTTAATTTTAAAAAGTATACTAATAGCACACTTGAATGATTGATGGGTATCAAGACCCAGTATTCTGCTGGGGATAAGTAAACTGGTCTGGTACCCTGGATCACACATGCCAGATTACCAGAGGTAGCAGTTCTACTGTTCCACAGCCCAGAGGTGGGCATGCTGACCATAGGCTCATTTAAGCTGTACATTTGCTGTGCAAATGTTGGGCATATTAGGCCAAGGAGGTACTTGAGAATGTGGGTCAGTTTGGTAGTAGACCCATCTCCATAGGGTTTGATTGACTGACACCCATCTGTGCCCAATGGGTATTAATCAGGGAAGTTGGAGCATGGCGTCCCATTAAGAGCCTGATATTGATCCAAGAAAAAAAAAAAAAACATCTTGACTCTGATATCACAGCAGAAATATTTTAAAAGAACAAGGGAGGGGGCAGAGTGGAAAATGAGAGAGCAAGAGAAAGAGAGGTGTTGCTGTTGGGCTTTTCCACTAAATGCACTCTCATCAGTGCACTGAGGGAACATTGAATGGCTTCCGCTGCAACTCCATTTAGCCCTATTGATTTTGCAATCTTCCTCATTCCTGTCTCTTTACCTTACACCCCCCCCCCCCCCTTTTTCACTCAGAGCCAGGAAGAGAGAGAGAAAAAGAGAGAGAGAAAGATTTAGAGAGAGAGAGAGAGAGAGAGAGAGAGAGAGAGAGAGAGAGAGAGAGAGAGAGAGAGAGAGAGAGAGAGCAACTAGGGTGTCCTGGCAGTGTTTTGTTTTTCTCGCCCCGTCTAAATCTCCACCAGGGCGCATGCTAATGGCTCGTAAGATGGGTCGCTTTCACACAGATGCCTACTGTTCCAACCTGTTCCAATGTTTACTAAGCAGAGTGGCTATCAGATTCTCCTGGGCCTACTCAATGAGGCCAGTCTGGTGCAAATTACCTACTGTAAAGTATGGCTGCTGAGCTAAAGCATTCTTCAGAGTCCATATTAGAGCTTGAATGATAGAAGAACTCTCCAAAAACTTCTAAGGAGTGAACACAGGCCTTTTGAAGTACATTAATTGTCCAACAGTACACACAGTTATTTGTAGTCTGCATTAAAATGGTGTTGCTAAAAGAATGGGATGCATTGGAGCAGGACAAGCCCAAGGTCACCATGCCCAATGCTATAATTTGAGGAATTTTGGGCTATGGAGAAACGGATCTACATACTGCAAAGTAAAAGAGCTCCATCTAATACCTCTGGAATGAGTTGAAGTGGTGTTTATGATCCAGAACTTATAATCCTTACATCTGTACCTGACCTCAGAAATGTCTGTGTAGCTGCATGCCACCAGAACTTCACTGTTCCAACGACTAGGTCAATGTCTTCCTAAAAGAGTAGAACATTTGAATGCTTAATTTCTCAAAACGATTGTTGAATGAGTAGGTATCTGATAGGTCTGTGTAATGTTTATCACCTCAAATTTCTATCCAACTATATAAAATTTGGAATTGAGTTTGATGATAATTTTTTTTTATTTTGCACAGTAAAAACATAAATTGGATTGAGATTTTGTACATTAACAAAAAATATTACATAAAATCAAAGTAGTAGGACTGTACCATTAAACAGGGGGAGACTGACATGCTGTACCTTTCTGCACATAATCCGTAAGTTATACATAAGTAATACGTACGTTGGAACTTTCCACTGGGTCTGTTGCAAAACCTAGTGAGATCTCTAAAATGTTAGTGCCCAATTTACGTCCTAGTGTACTCTCTATAGTGGTATTCTTAGATACCACATTATGTTGCCTACTGAGATACCTTAATCAGGATGAATTTTAAGGAGGCATTGACACATTCCTCAGTCATGAAGGTAAGCAGAATCCCATGATGCAATGTAGGCACAATTCCCATCTATTTTGCTCTTCACCCAGAGCAAAAATAATTACAATCGCAATTTTTTTTTAATTAAAATCGTAATAAAAATGGTAAGATTAGACTCCACCACGCTGAAACGATGAGGCGATGCTAGTCGCTGAGGGAAGTAAACACTGGTTCTTGCAGCGGGTGGGAACAATGACTCTGGTGTGATTAAACCTTGTGACTGGTTCAAAACAGGACAAAAATGTGAAAACAAAATCACCCTGAGCGTTGTCACATACATCTCTCCAAAGTACAGGGATTACATACAAGTACAATTGCTCGATGATCATTTAGTTTTATGAGAACAGGCAAAGTATAAGCATCATAATTTCTTGTGATTTAAATTACCATGGTCCTGTGTGGGTAAAAGTGTGCAATGAAACAGGCAATGCATTTATCATATCTTTGTTGTTTTTGCTCATATAAAGGAACAGAAAAATGGTTGGAATCTACTGACTTTTTACTGCAAGTTGAATACAGTAAAGTGGTGCAGGAGGGATGCATTTGCTGGAAGAAAGAGAGGAGAGAGAGAGTGAAAGAGTGCAAAGGTGAGAGATGGCTGGGGGGATAAACAAAAACAACAACAACAACAACAAAATAAAGACAAGGTAAATTATATTTAATATGGTAAAATATATTTAATATTTAATTTAATATGAATGTAAAATCAGAAGTATACAAAATAGCCAAAAAAGCTTCCTAAAGGCTACTACTGTGCTACTATTTTGAAATGAAGAAAATTAAATGGAAAAAAAATGACAATTTGCAAAAAAATAAAAACACAGAATGAAACAATGAAACTGACATTTTTTTTTACCCAAATATCTATTTTCTGTTTTCAGATTTAGCCTCAGAAAATATGAGCTGATACACATTACCCAGACCCTGATGTACCAACATTTGTATTGACTACATTTATCGGCAAACTCACATTTTAGATGACTCAGTGGTGGTATACTTCTTGCAACAGATTTGTCTAGGACAAATGAACAGGTCAGATCAGGCTCTGAATTCTAAGAAGAATATGTCTACTGAAATGATGGCATTGGTTTAAAGCCACATGACTTACATTTACAATGGACAGATTGGCCTGGAAGGTTAAAGAAATCAATGACAATATCAGATAAGACCTAAGGCAAAGATCCATTAATCGCAGTGAGCCTTGAAGCTATTGATCGACAGACAAAGATTTGTTTGCATTAACCATACTTATAACTCACTGCATTCATTTGTGGGGGTATGTTTGCAATATAAATCTGAAGCTAACCACCCTCATCATCTCTGAACCTATTCAAACTTGGGGTCCCATACTGGCCAAATTTAGGGCCTATCACCTTTGGTGTCATCTGCAAGTGTCACTTGCTCCAATCATTGATCACAGGTACGGCAGCAGAAAATAAGGCCTGCCCCCTGTTTATATGACACACTTGAGTATGCTTTTGTGCACTTATGCACTCCTGACGCAGGGTTGCATCTGAGACTCTCTTTCAGATGCCCCTTTAAGCTGCTGTAGCATTATTCTTTTTTTTTCCAAGGCGCTTCACGCTCTGCTGCTGGTGCGTTTTAATGAGTACATGGTAGAGTTGTAATGAGATTTGGTGCTTGTCAGATAGAGTCAGCAAAGAGAAGGAAAGTGTGGCACATCCAGCAGCTACAAATCAGGCTGAAGATGCTCACTTCACAGCCAAAAGTTTGTGGACACCTGCTCATCCAGGATTCCATGTGAAATCACTGATAATTTTAGCAAGCTTGTACCTTCAGACTGGAAAAGCTACAGCAGCCATGACCAAAAGGATAGAGTAGTGAAATTGGCACCACACAATTCCTGACTTGATCCCCAAGTAAAATTGGTGTGTTGGAAGTGAAGGTACAGTGCTATCTTCTCCCTCAACATCCACAGTTGAAGCGACCTTGAGCAAGACACTTACCCTGCTTGCTGAGGTTACTGTCCACTGATCCAGGCCTGTGTATGTTCACCACTTGAACTTCTTGTATGAGATGTAGCTCCATCATGCTGACAAAAACTGAAACTGAATGACTTTACAACCAAGATGTTTACAAGTCAAAAAATACAAGTCCAGGTCAAGTCATGAGCCTTTAGGCTAAATTACAGCAACCACTACAGCAAATACTACAGCAACCACAATTTTCAAACTCCAGGCATTCAAAGAATCAAATCTTTGGGAATCTATTCTTCCACTTTCTCTGTTTTATTTTATTCTGCCTATTAAAGAGAAATGTTTCTCATTGGGATGGTTTTGGAAACAGACTCTGAAAATAATGAGGGAAATTTTAGAGCAATATCTGCTCTATGTCACATGACTATAAGGGAAGAAGAAGGGTTTTTTTTAAGACAGAGAAAAAAATGGTTGATGCCATTTTAAACCACCTATTTTCTTACACTCCTGAAGGAAACCTCTTGTTCTTCCCCAGAATCCTGGGAGCCAGTGTATGGAGGCTTCTTTTTGCCATGTGTAAAATGATTTCTGAGTGTGGCTTTAGAGCTGCCCTTCTGAGAAGTGCTCGAGTCTGCCTGATTGCAGCCCAAGAGAAAGATTATTTTCCTGTTTTATTTCCTTGAGATTTTCTTTTTACAAATCAGAAAAAGGTTGTTTCCCATTTTCTGTTTGGCCGTTTCTAAATAAAAATGAATGACTCAAAGGTGCACAGACCAAATAGCTATTTTATGAATGGAAGCACCGCACATGTACAAGAATAGAGCCACAGGTTGTTCACCTCTGATCTAGTGCAAACCTATCCAGGTGTGATTTCAGATGCCTTATGAAGGGGCCAACATCTGTGTCCTAAATCAATGAAATACAGTTTCTCACTTAAAAAATATGGTTCCAAAATTGTTCTTTAGTACAAAATTTAGTTTCTATATAGGACCCTGATCACTTAAAGAACCTTTTGCATGATTAAAGTGTTCTTTGCATCATGAAATCGTTCTTCAGATTGATGATATATGCTGATGATATATGATGATGCTATGGTTGGTTGTATAAAGCACCTTTTAGACAAGGGTTCTATATGGCACCAAAAATGTTTCCTCTTGACATCGTAACAATAGAAGGACACTTAAAAAAGATGCTTTATAGGACCCTTTATAGCACTCTTTCCATCAATCTGAAGAACCCCTTCAAAACGCAAAGAGCACTTTAAACATGCGAAAGTTCTTCGAGTGTTCATGATTAATGGAATGGAAACAAATACATTTTTTTTTGTTATTATAACAAGTCTCAAGTCTGAAATCGATTTGTATGTGACTTAAAGACATTCAGAATTGTAATCAAAAATGGCATTTTATAAAGTTCTGAGGAGTTTTATTCACCATTTGCCAGTTTTCCAACTTCCAGGCATTTGGAGGTCTTTTAGACAATACATAGACCTCCAAATGTTCAAAAGCAAAAACCAAGATGAGGATGTTGCTCTATTCCTGCTGCATATGTGGGTAATTTTGACTTATTTTTGCTGTAGGTAATACTTAAGATGGAACTTACTCTAAATTTGGAATGTAAACACAGACTGAAAGTAAAACAAAACTAAACAAATGAGTGTCTGTGGTACAAACAGTGAATAAAAACTTTAGCCATATATAAACATACCTTGCCACATTAAAAATATGTGGAGCTTCTGAACGTAAACTAACGAGAGAATAGAAGTCACTCACAATCATAAGCATTGCCTTTCAGTTCAACTTAAACTCCAGCTGCTAAACTGAGTGTCCATCTCTGCTTTGTACCTCTTTGATTGTCAGTCAGCACTGGAATTTGTGCACGTTTGCTCATGTGCAGCTGCTCCTACTAAAATTGCAAAGCTATAATGACATGGGAATTGTACAATTTTTCTTGAAATCTTCATATTTACCTGGAAATGCTCATATCCAGTACTGAAAATCAAGAGGCAGGTTTTTTGCATAATGCTGACTGACCCCCTTAGCGCTCACTCTTTTGGTGAACCATGCTTTTGAAGCTTCATTGTGCAACACCTCCACTGTACTTGTCTGAGGAATGCTGTGTCATCCACTCTTTTCTTCTTTGGACCAAAAATACACACACTCACACACACACACACACAAAGACAGACCCCCTAGAGCTCTAGCATAGCAAGAACATTCCCTCTCCCTTTACTGGCTTTTTGACTTGCAGCAAGGGAAAGTGGTGAAGGGGCTGGGAGGGGGAGCTTGTGCATCTGCCGTAATCAAGGCTCCACATTTTTTGATGTACCTAAAGGCTGCTTAACAGCGTGAAATAATCATGAGCTCCTTGAATAATTCATCCATGCGGCTCCAGTTCCTCACTAGGCATGCTTTTCCAGCCAGGTTTGTTTTCAATGCTCTGACGTATCCCCGTCCGCTACAAACGCCCGGCACAAGGAGGTTTAAAAAAGCAGATCACTTTCATCCTCCACCTTTACTCTCCAACTTTACTCCAACTCGACTACCCCAGGCTCCACTTACCCCACCTCTTGCTATATGCCTTTTTTTTTTGCTGCTTCTTGCTGCTCCAAATATACCCCCCCCCCCCCCCCCCCGGGCCAGACCGGTTTTTCCACATTCTTTCTTTGTTTTTTTTTATTAGTTTTTTTTTTTTTTTTTTTTTTTTTTTTTGCTTCAAATCAAGAATCCACATACTACACCGGGAATATTTCACCTACAGCTGTTCCCTCAAATAGAGAATACCACGTTTCTGTCATTATGGACCTGGGCCCACACTGGGAATATTTGGAATGTTTTGAGGCTGGAGATGTCATCTTGAGTGTGTAAGAAGAGAAAAATCAAAACAGGTACAGGGGGATTATTTTTTTCTTGTTGCCAAGCATTTTCCTGCAGTGCCTTACAGCTTTTCCCTCTCTCTCTCTCTCCCTCTCTCTCTCTCTCTCTCTCTCTCACTCTCTCTCTCTCTCTCTCTCTCTCTCTCTCTCTCTCTCTCTCTCTCTACTTTATTTTTCTTTCACTTTTTGCCTTACAAGCCTGGAATGATGGCTTCGGCCACGGCTGGCTGGAGCGCTTGGCAGGGCCCCATTTAGAGGAAGTCACTTTGCCATGCCATGTAATGGATGTGACTCAATAATGCAGGACTGTGCGAGCAGAAGTTGGGGGGGGGGGGGGGGTGGGGTTCAAGGCACTTGGCGGATGAGGGATTTTTGAGTTTGTTCAGGACCTTGGTCGACCGAGAGAGAGAGAGAGTGAGAGGCGGAAATAGTTCGAACAAGCTCAGAAACTCTCGATGTGTGTGTGTGGGAGCGTGCAAATGTGTGTTTATGTGTATGAAAAAGCATTTTCCAGTGAAGTGCTGTGATGGACCGCCAGTGAACTTCCTGGCCCCCCATCAGTGAGGGAGGAAAGGGATGGAGAGATATGTTCCCTGCTTCTGCTGATGGCTTCTCATGAGTTATTGTCCCATCTTCGCCTCCTCGGGCTGCCCCCGCACTTTCATTTACTGCCATCAAACTCTCTCTCTCCTTCTCCCCATATATCCCTTCATTCTATCTTCATATTTCCCCAGTGCCATAAACCACAGAAAATCAAAAGTCTGGATGCATATTTTAAAGCAACGAAAAATACCACCCAGTATCAGGTGTGTGGTATCAGGTGTACCTGAAGTGTGCAGTCAGTGTTGCTTTCTTGAACTTTGTTTATATTGGTGAAATTAATGGATTTCATGAAAGGATTTATTATGTACCATGTTTATTCACTTTAAAATGTAATGAAAGCAGTTTAGTTTCCTGCTCACTCAAGATCATAGAGCTGGGTTGACACAGGTAGAAAAGAAATTTCTTTCTTTTCTTGGATAGGAGAATATAACTGTTCAGTGCAGCTTATGTCTGCCAGCTACTAACTTGCTTTAAGTGTCAAAGACTCTTATTCCAAAGTAGCGTTTTGAAGTCATTTTTTTTTTGTCTGGCTAAAGTTTCATAGAAAATTCATGTTAAAAAAAAACTTAAAACCCTGAAGTGAAAAGTACATTTTTAGAAACACACATCATTGTGTGTAGTTGTTAGACACTGGGTGTACAAATGTAATGGTTGAGACATTTTGTGTAATTTTTAGCAACAAACAAAGATGTCTAATACAGAAAAGAATGCTTTCTAACCAGAGTTCCAAACACGCCACTCTGTTCCACCTTACACTGTGCAGCAGTTTAGAATTTGGCCACCACATCCACCTTAAATGGTGCTGAATTTTTATTTGAGTGTTTCCCTCCATTTTTAATGATAAAAATTTCAGAATGGAGTTTTTTTTCCACATTAAATGGTGCTTATCACATGCTGCTCCACAGTTCCACCTTAAATGGTTTATATTCAAACACAGTGTCATATCTAGTGTTGATGTAGGATTAGTTTTATTGTTAGTCATTGCTTCCCAAAATTTTCTGCAGCACATTCTTTTGTAGATAAGAATTTTTTCAAGCAGCTCTCTTTTTTTAATCAAAGCTGCTGGGGAGGGAGTCATGAAGACAATGCAACAGCTGTGATATGAGAAACAACAGACAGCAGTAGGAATGCTCTCCCCCAAATGCACACTTTGTGGCTTGTGATTTTATTTAGAAAATACTTTTTATCTTTTTTTTATTACTGTTATAGCACAGCAGTTAATAATGAAATTAGAACTCCCATCAGTGGCACAACTTCAGCACCACTCTGGGGCACTTCAGTCATGGATGCTGACGGAGGATTATGTGGTGTTTCTTTCACATTTTACATTTCCTAAATGCAGCCTATGCTTTTGTTCTATTATATTTGTCTCCACCTCCAACGTTAATCTACGAAGTTAGTTGCATTCTCTGCATTTCTGTGAAGATTTGATGGCACACAGCCACAGTAGTGAGGTCAAGTACATATATTTGATGATAGAGTTCTGGATTACAAACTCATCTGAAAGATATTGAAGGGTGTTCCATCACTCCATGGTCCACAACATAATGCTGGGGTAAATTATAGGTCCCCAGCAGCCCTCAAGTTGAAGATTGGCACTGGGCATGGTGATGATAAGCTGATGGGTGACCTACATTTGCATTTTAGCTTGTGATTCCAAGCTCAGAAGGGGAATGTGTTTTGTGTGTGTGTGTGTGTGTGTGTGTGTGTGTGTGTGTGCCTGTGTGTGTGCCTGTGTGTGTGCCTGTGTGTGTGTGTGTGTGTGTGTGTGTGTGTGTGACAACATTGCATCCTAAGCAGGCTTGTGTCTGCACGAGGGTCCCAGACTCATTAGGATGGTATTTTATTGTCTCATTACATTGTTTACGAGATGAGGGAAAGTGTACATCTACACTGTGTGTGTGTGCGTGTGTGTGTGTGTGTGTATTAGATGTAGCTCAGTAGTGTATGAAGTGAATACAAGCTTCTTCATTAAACTGCCCTGTGGGACTCTTCTCTCTCAGCCATGGCGACAAGCATAACCTATCTACATTACACCAGAGACATCAGCCTTCAAGCTCTGTCATCTCCTAAAATACCCGCTGTTTCCGTGTGTGTTTAGCATGCTGTGTGTGTTTTGGGGGGTGTAGTTTGAGAGAGAAAGTGTGTGTCTCATTTTTCAACTTCAGGAGTCCACACAGCCGCTACCGTTGTGAGAATACAGTTCAACACTGTGGGTCTGAAAGGATGTGGATGTGTCAGTAATTTGTGAAAATGGTATTGTGAAATATGCAAAGGCAAATGCAAAATACAAATGAATGTCTGGTCTGTTTGCATGTGGGTAAAAAGGTCTGGTGGTAGTATGCAGCCCTGACTCTGTAAATTAGGAAAACTACTAAGGGTCTGGGTTCGAAAAGATTTGGGCTTTTTCTATGTGCATCGCTGGCTAAGCTACGAGAAATGGCAGCTGGAAGCAAATGGATTTGTGGAGAGACCTCTGAAAAGCATTAAGGGGATGAGGATAGTGGTCTAATCCTGCTCCATAAATGGGCAACACTGATTTATTTTTGCTGTCACAGATCAATTAAAAGCAACATCTACGATTGTGTGGAACTACAGTTCTCTGCGGTTTGTTTATATACAGATGCTCCATGTTTTTTAAGGTGGAATTATATATTTGAAGGATATGAGAGAGAAAGAAAGAAAAAAATAAATAAATTAAAAAAAAAAAAAAAACAAAGACTGCTGTTTGTATGTGTCCGAAGTTTGTCTGTAAGTATTTATTCAGTGTTTGAATTGCCACAGAAACTCATTTGTAACTAGAGTTGTGTAGTTTTGTAGCACTTTTGGTCTGTGTTTTTGTGTTTCATGCAGTTAGCGCAGTCCTAAATTTAGAGTCAGTTCCACATAAATAATCTGTCAGATAAGTCAATGTTACCTCCCTATGGAGCTGGAATTAAGCAATATCTCCTTTCATGATTTTCAACATTTAGAGGTCTCTTTGCCAATTCTTTGCTGTGAGGTTAGAGGTTAAATGTTAGAGGAAGTCTAGCATGTCTGACCAAGCCACCATGTTGTTTTTTTGTTTTTGTTTTTTTTTCATAAACACATTAGACTAGTTTTCAGCTCACAAATTGACTGGAGAACTAGCCACTGGTGAGGAAGCATCATCCAAATTTGATAAAAAGTGTTTTTTGAATACAATCATGAATGCCACCTGTATGGTGGAACTGATTCCAAATTCAGGAGACCACTAACAGCCGGGAAGTGAACAAAATCAAAATCTGTGGTAATTTATACAGTGAATACTTCAGCCATGTACAAACAACAGTTGTTTTTTGTTTTTATATCATGTTTAAAAATACCATTCCACATTAAAAATTACAGAGCTTCTGAACAAAAAACAAACATGAAGGGCAATGTGTTTTGCTGTGAAAACATTCAACATGCCTTTAAGCTCTTGACTTCAGAAAGTTTGAACTCTGGAATCCAAAATTTTGCTCAGGTTATTGATTACAGCCAAGAGAAGTTAGCCTTTCATTCTCTCTCTCTCTCTCTCTCTCTCTCTCTCTCTCTCTCTCTCTCTCGCTCTCTCTCTTTTACACACACACACACACACACACACACCACCAACCTCTACAGATTCATTTAGCCACCCTAAGCTCTTCCAGTTGGAGAGGTTTCATTAGAGGTCACTCTCACTTTGACTCCCCTCCCTAGAGGCCACCATCTAATTCCTGTCCTAATTACTCACTTTGTCAGCCCTGTAATTTATAGTCACCTTCAAGTGCACCATGGGCCCACCGCCATCCCCGCTGGCACACTACTGCTGTCCAGAACTGGACACTGCTGGAGACCACTGGACACCGCCCAGGCTAACATTCATGTCAAACTTCTGTCAAGCCATGTTCATGTACCTAGACATATGTAGACTCATACTTTTTTTGCTAAATCAAGGGTTTTAATAATGAGTTTGTCCACCTTTTGTGGCAGTCACATTACTTTTTTTTTTTTTGGCATTGGGATCCATATTGGAATAAAATGGAAAAAAGAGCAGCCCTAATCTAAACAGATGGATACATTTATCTCATACACATCTTTGGAGAGAGAGTCACAACACTCAGAAGCACAGAACCCACTGCCTGTTTGTGTCAGAGCAGGGGTAAAGGATCCCACAGTGTTGCAAAATGAGGAGAAAAAGGCTGTTATCTTCTGTTAGCCACATTACCACGTTTGTTGTAGGATCTAATGAAAAGGGTTAGACCACAATGCATTTCTCTGCTCTTCTGTCTGAATCAGAATGAGTTATTCATACGGATCATGTGCAAGCTTCAGTAATCGTGTAATTTTCCCTGTGATTTCTTTCACTACAAACAACAGATACAAGCAACAAATTCTGTTGCTCTTATTTCATTAATTTACCCCTGTTTACATGGTAAAAAATCAGTTCACAATGTCCCTTCACTCTACAAGTGTAATAGATTACTCAAGGACAATGTTTTATCGTGACTATCTGCCTAAATTATTTTCTGGTTTGGCTTAAAGATTAACAAAATAGTACTCATTGTCTGAAAATGTGAGTGATCAGTAAGTGACGTTTCTACACGACAGCGCAGCTGAGGCCAAATCTGAAATGTCACCCTACACCCTCTGTAGAGCACAGTGTAGGTCATAAATTAATCTACACTGCACTTATGTATTGTGCTGTATGTTGAAAATAATTCTAAATCACCTTTCCCTGTTACATTAGTGCACTATTTTGGTGCAATATTTTCAGTTTTATTATTTAGTGATGTACACTAGTGATGATATATAGTGATGTACACTAGTGAGTATAGCACTATTGACTGACACAGATAAACAGAGGTCTGTTTATAAACCTGACATGTATAAATGGGAGAAGAATTGTTTCTGGAAAAAAATGTAAACAATTTAAACAAATTTTTTATGAGCTGTGTGTTCATGAGTAATGAATAAGTGCTCAGAATGGTGGCTAGTGTATACAGTGAGGTCACCTGCAATTCAAGGATAGGTCACATAGAGATGTGTGATAATAAGTTCCAGATCATTCCTAATGACATCCCATTAATGTCAGGTGGTGTTCTAGAGGTCCACAGTGAGCTTTATCTGTCATCATAGTACATGGTGTATTTAGGCACATGTGCAGCTACTCCAGAGAGCATCATAGTGTGAGAATTATGCACATGGCCCTGTTTTTGCAAGCACAGTCTTGGTATCTTGTGTTATACCAAAGGCACCCTTGACTTTCTTTCATGAGGCCGACATTATATATGCTTTCGTTTTCCATTTCAGTCTGCTCTGTTGCCCTACATTTACAGCTTTTTATCACGGTCCAGCTGTAAGAGAGAGGAGAACAGTAGACAGCTGTTATCTCAGTAGAGATCATCTGATATTACTATCATATAATGGGACTGTTTCTGAAATGAGTGTTTCAACACTTTACAGCAGGCATTCAGATTATAAGACAGCTACACTCTTAGAAAAATAAGCTACGGTAAAGGTACATTACTCGTCACTAATAGTACAAACAATTTAAATATACTTATAAAGGTACAAAAGTGGTTTTGTTCCTTATAAGTGTATATTATTCTCTTCTCCAAAAGGAGAAGTGGATATTTTCAATCTTTCTTTATAGAACTGTAAAAAATATATCAACACAATTTTACAGTCCACAATTATAATTGAAGAATGTAAATTTAATTTAATTCAGAATGTGTACCCTTAAGGGTACCACCACAGTCATAGCAACAGATACCACCACAGTGACAAATTTTCTGACAGCATACATATACCTATACCTAGTCAGTGCCTGCAACAACAGCAACTCATTTGGGATTGAAACATCATTTTTATTAGATGTACAAATAAGTTTGAAAGTGTTGTGTAATGTAAATCCCACTCTTTTGGCATTTTATGGTAAATATGACAAAGAGTTCCATCAGGAAATAGTGCTGCAAAAGTAATGTGCATTGATTTGTTTTGCTCTTCTAATAATATTATATCAAAAACTTTATATTAATAACATTGTATCAAAACATACGTGTGAGTTTTAGCTTAGATGATTTAAATATAGTGATTTCATAGCATGTTAAAACTTAAATTTAGACTTATATATTTTTAAACAATATGACAATTGTTACTTTTAATACTATGCCAGAGTATTAAGAAGAATACTATAAAACATTGGTTTAGTGTGTGTTTTCCCAGTATCTGTATTGGTTTCCTCCAGGTTCTATGGTTTCCCCCAATCCAAAAATTCTATAGGACAAACAGCTTTACAAAATCATCCATACATGTACTGAATGCCTCCCCACTCTGGGCTGTAGAGCCCTGAATCTCCATACTCTAGAGTTTTGCATACATTGGCAAGAGTATCCAGAACCATCAGTACCGTCATTATTAAAAGTGATGATTGATTAGTTGTACCTCCAGTCTGGTATAGTATGTCATCAATAGTTATTTAGAATGTGCACAAATGATTATGGCCATGTAGTACACATCAGGGCTTGAATATTCCTCCACATCCGACTACTACAGCATTGTGAAATAAAATTAGGGACATTTTCCGGGAGCGTATCTTCAAGAGTCTTATCTTAGAGCTTACCTTGGGTCTTCTTATCGAGTCTTGTTTACATATCTTGCAGAACTTTGAAGTCTTATTATCTTTACAAAACTGCAATCCTTGTATGAAGGAATCTTTAGTATTCCATAAGGTTTTATCAATACCTTGCCTACCTACCATTCCTTGGGAGCCCCTTTTTTTTCACAGAGGTTCAGTGTTGAATTTGACAGAGAATCCCAGAAACAAGCTCACTGCTTACAGTATCCCCCACTCCACTCTCCTTCATTTCCTTGAAGCCTATTTGTGGTGTAGTATTACCTTCCCTGCTGAGGCTGCCCTTAAAATTTAATAGCCCCTGCTGAATTGTTTCCCAACTTCCTATCATTTGCTCAGCAGTCTTTTGTTCGCAATGAACCACTGCTTAATGCCCTTCGCTAAATCATTTTGTAGCACTGTAGGGTGAGGTGAGGAGTGTAGAGATGGACACTGAGAGTCGGCTTTCTTTCTGGTTTAAGCTTTTATGCTGAAACTTAAATATCCTGTAAAATGATGCTCAATCTCTAGCTCTCAATATAGAATCGGAAACCCAGGGGTAGCTTGACGTAATCGACAAAAGTGCACTGCAGAACTGGCCAGTTAGAGTTCTCCTTCAAGCATGTTGAGCCTTGCATCTTGCCAGTGATTCAAGACATAGCCTTGAAAAATTCTCAGATTCAAGGGGTATATATAGCCCCTTCCCCTCAGCCCTACCCCTCTCTCTCAGCAAGAATTTAGACCCCCTAGGCAAAAGGAGAGGTAGGGTTAAGTGTTAGGGCTAAGGAAGGTAAGGCTCCTTTGGACTTTTGATTGTCCCTCCAAGAAAGAGCCGATTGTGGCCCATTACTCACCCATATATCAGCTGCCACTTACAAATGCTCAGCCAATCTCATGCTCCAGTGGCCAGCTCAAGTCAGAGCTCCCAGAGCCTTCCACCAACTCTGCCTATCAGATCAGACCCTAGACTATCATTTTATCCCCCTCTGTTTTTGTCAGGGACTAATCCCCCACCACCACCACCACCAATAACCCCACAATCGTACTGAAGTCATTTCCAGTTTCCTGAGTGTCTTGCCAGCAAAGTGACTGCTGTTATAGTTCTCTGTAGTGTGCCTAATTCCTCGTTGGACTTTTGGTCGATTTCGGAGCTGGGAAAGTGCCACCTGCAGCAGTAAGACACCGTGAGAACAGGTGGCATCTCATGAATCTCTCTTAAGCCTTTCTATCAACAGCCAAACCTGCACTGAAGGCTGATCCCAATTCACCTTCTGCTCACTTCTCCACTGCTACTGATGAAGGTCCAGCGATACATGGCTGTCATTTCCAGCTTTATTCCAAGTCCAATCTCACATTGCAGGTCTTGTATCACAATACTACTGTCTTGAAGAGATTCAACTGTTCCATACTGATAGTTCACACTCATCACAAGACACAGTGCTGCAGTAGAAGCCTCCACTTTTTTGGGAGGGATTGTCATGACACTTAAAAAAAAAAAAAGTGTGGCAAGGGGTCCTTTGAACAATGCCATAGAAGAACCACTTTTGGTTCCATAAAGAAATTCATTTAAAAATGCATCACTTGATTTTAAGGCTATTTACCCATTTAAAATAAACAGTGTAATTGTTGGAACAATTCTATGAGAATTCATAGAAAGGCGAATTCAGGAGAATTGGCATTCATCCACAAGAATATTAGTTAAGTCAGGTATGAGTAGGTAATTCACACTGTTAATTTCACAAAGGAGGACAGAGAACAACAGAGACTTGGCCAAAATAAATGGAAAGAAACTACAGAGGAGCTTCTGTAAAAGAAGAAATTACCCCAGGACTAAAAGAGTTTTAAAGAGTTTGTCCTTTTAGAACTTGGCTCCTTATAGGACTTTTTCCGTGTGGTTTTACAGAACTTTTCTTATGATTCTGCTCAGTATTTCCTTTCTCATTAGTGCCATGGACCAAGTTTATGTGAAGCCACTTCGGAATATTATCAGTCATAACAAGGTCTTTATAAATAAATTGAACTGAGTTTATGTGAAAGACATGGCTGTTCTATAGAAGTGCGCAAAGATTTCCCAAGTGAAAAGGAAGGAGCAGTGAATAGGAGCTTGATTTTCCCAAATTGGAACCTTAGAATCAGGGCCAGCTTTTCGGATTAGAAAATACAGGTGCACTGGCGAGTATGCCAGCCATCACTTTGATTCAGAGAAAATCAAGCCAGACATTCTTGTCCTGTTGTTTCCTGTCTGGTGTAAGGTAGTGAGTAACACCACTGATACAAAACAATATAAGGGACTGGGGCTCAACCCACAAAATCTTTTAAAACTAGATCAAATTTGATTTGTATTTGCTTTATGTGCATTAAGCAAGCTTCCATCCATTGGGGGTGCTGTTTCTCCAAATTCACTCAAGTTATTTGTTATGAAAACAGAGAGCAGTCTACAAAACCATTTCTGTAAACTGTTACAGACAACATTACACAAACACAATTCACTGATGTTATTCACTTTTGGAGTTGACAGGTTTATGGTTAAGTTTAGGGCTAGGATTAGGGATAGGTTTAAAATTTGGTAAATGGAAATGTAAACAAAAGGTTGGAGAATGTACTTCATCTCCCTTAACTTACTGAACTTTCGCAGTCCACTGGCTAGAGAACCTTATCTGTCTGTTTGTCCTTTTTTATCAGCTTAATCCATGACAAGGAGTCTCTCAGGAAGAAAGAGCAATTTTCTGTCTCCCTGTTTTATTCTCGTCCAGTCAAGACATTGTGATTACTCCTACCAGGCCACCCAAGTGGCAGATGATAAAGTGGATAAGGCCGCACCTAAAATTAGCTCCAATCTCCAGCTTAATCAAGTCCATAGCCAAACCTTCTGCTGGGTTTCCTGGAATGCCTTTTTTTCATATACCACTGCCTATATTTCTTTAAATGCCATTCTTGTACAGATTTCAAGAGTGATCATTTATTCAATGCAGAATTATCTGACATCAGGGGGTGGTTAATGGAAGATATAAGGTGGTCCTGCACATTATGGAAGTCTTGAGCAGATGGTCTTAAAACTTTGCAAATCAGTGCCTTATGTCCTGGCTATAAACCCAGACATGATATTATGATTATTTAAAATCTCACATTTTAATACTGACACCCACAGGTCAATATCTCTTTCACTTTTTTGCTATGAATGTCAGTGGAGCCACCATATTGATTTATAATTTCAGAAAATTACAAGTTATCTGTGATGGTAATCAGAAGTTCCATGGAACTGTGATATTATGGTTCTATTGGATGTCATTCCATCAATTTTATCTCACAGTCATTGGATGATTAAAAGTTCATTCTCAGTGCACAGAGGTCACTGCAAAAATGAAGGCGATAACTCAGTAAGTCTAAATGACTTTTAGTGTAACTATACGTAGGAATAAACAGCTGTAGCTGGTGTCCATCTTTATTTCAATGTATTCCAGCAGCAGAAGTGAATGATTATTTTCTGTAAAGGATTACATAATCATTCTGTCTTTTAATTATAGTTGTTGTTCATGCTGTAGAAATGTGTTTTGTGTCTTTGTTATAGTTTTACAATACAGTGCAGAGGTGCGTACAACCCAAGAGTGTACAGTACTGTAGCTGCCATTAATCTTTAGGAAGAAATCACTCTGAATACCTAATAGTCTTGTTCTGGAAATTTGTATGAACATCTATAAACATTTACAAACAGATTTTAACAGATATTCCAAAAGATGTCTGTCAAAAGGCTGCTTCATAGCTTAGTGTATATCACAGTGATACAGTGTTGGTGTCATGACAACCAGATGTCACCTGACATTGTCATATGCAAATCTTGGGCAACACTGGTCCACACATTAAGTTGAGATTCAAATTGCAATAGTGAATGCATTAACAGTAGTTGCATTGTTAAACATGCATTATTAATGTATAATGTGTAATGCAATCACATAGCTACTACAAACAACTAATGTAAAGTTTCATAAGGCAGAGCCTGTACGGCCGAGATGATTACAAGTTAGAAACACTGTACTCTGTTCCATTTTTGCATAATTTTAATTAAGCGTGAAGAGTGTACACAGGCGTTCCTCTCACACCAGGCATGTAATGAGAGTTCAGGGGAGTCATGTTAGTTAAAACATTCACAGCTGTCATGAAAAGATGTAGCAGCTTGAGAGATGTTTTTGTAGAAAATGTAGGATTGGCTTGAAATTATATAGCCAAGGACACACCTGATGATATTTCACCCTTCATGTTCACCTCTGGAGTTATATGATGTTCACTTTTACAGTTAGTCTGTTCTTTCTGAATTATCACTAATGTAATGATACCGGACAGCTAACAGTGCTTGGAGGAGAAGTGCCTATTTCTGTTGTGTAAACTAACAGATGGACAGCACAGTGACATTGCTGGTGTTACTCTCCCACAGCTCCAGGGTCCTGGGCTTCGGTGTGTTCTTCTTGTGTCTGTGTGGGATTCCTCAATGTATAGGCAAGTGGTTGTGAGTTCATGACCATGAACCACCCTACAAATTGGTTAAAAGTTTAGTCTGTTACTGTTGGACTAGAATGCCAGGCAAACATCTTTGGTTAAACCTGGCTTCAGATCATGTGGTGAATTTGCAAGTTGGCAAGTGACAACGTGCTGGCAAGCTGAGTGGACTGTAAACTAATTTGGACAAAATCACTTCTAGCTTTCCTGCTTTTGGCCCGGAGTGCATTTGGCATATTGACTAATCATTTATTGGCAAAGCAGTTACACATTGCAAGATGGGAATAGCTGCACTGAAATCAATTTTGCAAGTTAGCAACAATAACCAAGGCGGATGGGATTTGACAACCACTTGGCTGTTCGCTGGGACTGCGCGACGCACCAGTGGGAGACGAAAGTTGCAGCAAGAGGCGTCCGATATTATCTTGATTTTACAAATCAGTCTACATGTCTTGGACTCATAAATCTTTACTGCCCTAATGAGCATCTCATTCGAATTGCACTTCATTAATTTTCCAGCGGATGACAAGTGATTAATAGCAGTGCTAATAAGCACAAATTGATTTGAATCTCTGCTTTATTGATGCAAAGTTTCAAATGCAAAGCACTGATTCAATTTGAGGTTCGGCACCACCAATCGTTCCAAAGAACTTGTCAACAGGTTAATAAGTTGTATTAGTCCAAAAAATTAATAATGATTAAAAGTGATAATGTTTGTAACCATTGGCAAATTGTACAGATCTTCCCAAATAAGTGAAATTATGAAGGATTTGGCCATGATATTGCTCCAGTAACAACCTTTACTCTACTGAGATGTTACACTGCTATGCAAAGTTGATTGCATTCAGACACAAGTATACCTATCACTAATACTATTCCAGTCAATAAAAAAGGTGGAGCTCCAGAGCTGGGAAACTCCCCATAGTCCAATGTCGGGGGTAATGCTAGTTACTGGGAAAGATTGGCTTAGGTGCTAAATCAAGGAGTGTCCAAAAATCTTTGGTGGTTAATGTACATAATATACTATAAGTTTCTTTTATTTTCCCACAGATTTGTGATAAAGAGTGGCACTACTATGTCATCAATGTGGAATTTCCTGCCGTCACACTTTTTGTTGATGGAGTGACATATGAACCGTACCTGGTGACAGATGATTGGCCCATTCATCCCTCTCAGATTGATGTCCAGCTGACAGTTGGTGCTTGTTGGCAAGGTAAGTCTGAGTTGCAGACTTGATTCTGAGTTGCTAATTTGGATTTTAGTCACCTAGTCACAGCTTTATTTTATATACACAGTAAAATTGAATGGATTGAGTATTTATCTAACTATTGCTTTAACAACAAAATCATCCCACTTTGCAGTGTACGGACCTAACTTTTGGAAAAGTGTGTGGATGGTTGCAAGGGGGACAGTTAGAAAAATGTACATTATTGACATTTATTGAAAGTAAGGGGGTGGAGCCCACTGGTATACCAAGAGGTTAGCAGTTTATTTGGCCTCTATTTAATAGAACTCACCCAGGGTAAACAAAATTCCAAAGGGAAATTCATCCCTGTCAATTTCACAGTTCTGAAATGGGGCCCTTGACCATGTTAAAGCCATGAGAAATGATACTTCACTCCCTTTTTAAGTGATAAATCATTTTCTAATCTTCTGCTTTAATAAAAGAAGTGGTGAAAATGTGCACCCTTGCCGAGGACCTTGAGGTCCTAGCTTCTTTATGTTGAGCGGCATTTAGATTTCTCCACAAATGCACTGATTGCTGATTTTCTTCTTGTATTATTCTCTGGTGTTGACATGGTGATTGTGAAGGAAACCCCAGAGTGGGGATTAAAAGGCTTTGAATAGAGGAGAAGTTCGCTGGCTATTACATCCCAATGAATCTGGTCTAAGCTCCACTAAGCCGCAACTGATAACTTTTCAGGCTATTAGCGGGAGAGATTGCCTCTCGGACTCACTCCATTTTTCGTCCAACACAATCAACAATGTAATGACAAGCCACCTCATAATGGAAGTTGTGGACCATGTTCTTTCAAGCTGGCCAAATTGAGATGCTTATCGCTCTTCAAGACAGAAATGGAACCCGCTGTCTATTGTCTCCATGACACATCAAATAGGATTAACCCCAACTCCCTGCTAAGCTTAGTGCCACCAAAACCTTCAGTGCTACCTAAAGTATGGGTGGTTAAATTGTATCTCTGTGTTACCAGAAGGGTTCAAGGAAAAATTAAAAGTACACAATGTTCTATTTAACCCAGATGAGGACATTTGTGAGGTAGTGTAAGAATTTGATTGTATTCAACTATAAGAATCTGATGTTGGATGTTTTTTTCTGGATCACAAATTTCATAAAGATGTGGGATGGGGCTTCATCATTAGAGAGAACACGGTTCTACTAAGTTCCTTTAGTCCTTAGATTTCAGACTACCCTTCTTTTGGTCATTGGTTTGTAGTGTAGCTCTATGGAGATTATGCAGACTGAACCTAATCATATGTACCTGTGCTAAAATTTTAGGTAATTATTATGTAATTACTATGTACTCAATGTACTATGTACTATGTAGTCAATATGTAACTAAAATCACTACGGCAGAATTGAAGTGTGGGACCTCACAAAGACTCAGTTTGATGGCTGAAGTCCCAGTTATGAGCTGTTTTTTTGTGCTATATTGCTTGTTTTCTCTGTAATAAATCATGTGACAAGTTAGTTTGATAAACACACAAGCTATAAATTTGCCTTTGTTTTCTGTACAATTTCAGAAACAACAAAGATAGTGGCAGAGCAGCTGTCCCAGTAATGTCATCCTTTTTTCAGAGGGCAGTCACGAGCTGGGATAGGAGCGCTCCTCTGTTGTTTTGTCTGTGTCATAACATTTAATTGATAACATCTGTCTGGGAAATAATTTAAAAATCATAGGCAATTAAAGAGCTTGAGCGAGTGGCAGAGTTGGCTGCAATGGGAGCCATTAGCCCCTCTGGAGCTGCCAGCCCATCAGCAGAAAGACTGGAGCAGAAAAACAAACACATTGTTAAAATAGAGATGGGCCCTTTTATCCACACATATCCAGCCTGTACTTAATGTCCTAGAGATTGCTGCCATTAGACCCATCGTGTTCCATAGCTTTTTGTTCAAGGTGTCAGGGCCGTTTGGGGTAAGAATATAGAGGTTTTGGGGGTCTTACACCCCCTTTAATTAATCCACTGAAAGCCTCATGAGCTACACTACAATGACCCAGCAGCTGGTAGTCACCCATTTTCCAGGTTTGAACTCTACAATCCAGTGTTGCGGGTTTTTATACCACTCCAGCGCATGCTAGGCACTGAACATGAAGACCCAGAGAGAGAGAGAGATGGGAAGCAGGTGTAGCTGCTAAAAACTTCTATTTCTGTTGGCAATATATTTCTCTGCAGTTTATATTAACAGGTGTGAATGTGTGGGTGACTAGGTGAGTGTGTGAAAATGTGTTTGAGTGACTGAGTGAGTGTTTGATCCCCTGTCCAGGGTGTGTCCTTACATCCAATAATTCCAGGTAGGCTCTGTACTCATAATGACCCTGATGGATGGATGAATGAATGAATGAATGAATGAATGAATGAATGAATGATTAAAAGTGGTTAATGAACAATGGTCAGTCACAGGCTAGTGTTGGTGGAAAATAATTAATGCTTTTAAATGTATTTTATTGTTTATTTGCTTCATAATAACATGTAGGCATTTTCAGGCTGATGAAATTGAACATAAAAATCCAAGTTCTTTTCAAAGACATTTTAAATTACCATCTGAAAAGTCAAAACCCTGAAAAGGTTCCAAACCACGAATTTCACTTCTATTAATGCAACATTGTCAGGAAAAAAAGGGTCATGAACAGGTACATTGTTGTTCGATAAAGGTACAAACAGAATTAATGACCCTTCAAACATACAGCAGGGATCATAAAGTCCAGTCATGTATCTTGAAGGTACATTACATTCTCTTCTCCAGAATTAAATCCGAGTATCTGTACATTTACATCTGTGCAGTTTTAAATAGGCAAACAAAATGATATTTGGGGTTGAAATGAGAGTTATGAAAAATAATTCAACTACAAAATCAACAATTAACTAAAAAATGTGGTACAATTATGTTCCCCAATTAAAGGTATGCCATCCCATTGAGCGTCCTGCCACAGAGACAGTGAAACATATCACCACACTTTAAGAGTGTACAGCAAGTTCCCCCTCAATTACTGTTTGGTATTTCACACACTGACATTGAGCATTCTATTTGTGTGTGTGGGTGTGTGTGTGTGTGTGTGTTTCAGGAGGTGAGGTTACTACTCCTCGCTTCACACAGTATTTCCGGGGAAGTCTCTCTGGGCTGACCATTCGTCCTGGAAAAATCGAGACACAGAAGGTCATCTCCTGCCTGCAGGCCTGCAAAGAGGGACTGGACATTAACTCTCTAGAGAGTCTGGGCAAAGGCATCAAGGTGTATCCTCTTTCTCTATCTACCCCCCCCCCCCCCCCCCACCCTCTCTCTCTCTCTCTCTGTCTCCCTTTCTCATCAACGACACACACACACACACACACACACACACACAAATACACAAGAAAAATAAATATTAATAACATTAATTCCAACATCAAATTATTACATATAATGTATGGTGAATGTGTAGTATTTAATTTAGAATAGTACTTACAATTATGTTCTGGAAAAAGTACATATTAAATTAGATTTAAAATATCAGACATGCACTGTGAGGTGAATGTTAATATAATATAATATATCATTTAATTTCTGGTAAATATTGTCCTTAATACAGCAACACCATTAGTTACTCATATTGTTCTTGAAAAAAATAAATAAATTGAGTATGCCCTGCCCTGGAAATACAGCATATTTACCTGCCTCTTTTTTGTTGTTTGTTTGTATTTTTTATTTTTATTTTTTTACAAGCAATGTTTTTTTTTACAAATATTTCTTCGTAAATCTAACATAGATATGAGGCCTTTTGATTTCAGATACATGAAATGGCATAAAATGGCCTTGTAAACATATGGTTCTTGACCAAAATAATATAACATTGAAACAATACCACTACTACAGTGCTTGAAGAGCTTAAATGTAATAGAAAGATTAAATTAAATTCAAATAACCAAACAAAGTTTCCAATATTACTACTATTATATAATATATATATATAGACTGCAACTTTCTTAACCTTACACCCTTTGAACCATCTAGCAATGATTTCCAAAACTACTACACAGTTTTCAGAACAACACATATGAAATAACTTTCAGCCAATCAGACTGGGTCTTTGGGACTAGTTATGACACAAAGACATAGAAATAATAAACCCTGCATTATTCTCTCTCTCTTTTTTCAGTTTCACTTTAACCCTGCGCAGTCGGTGCTGGTGATGGAAGGGGACGACCTGGAGAGCATCAACACAGCCATGGCCAAAGTGTCCTACATCAACTCCCGACAGTTCCCAACCCCAGGCCTCCGCAGACTCCGTGTGACCACTACTGTCCAGTGAGTGGCCTTTCACACTGATACACCGAAAACAACAATACCTGTGTTACGGGCATGTCAAAATCTTAGAGCCACCTGGCCCTTTCACAATTGTCCAGTAAGAAATCAGGCAGTCCTGGGATGGAGAATGTTGCAATACAGCTGCACATGAGTTAATGAGCCAGTGTCCTCTGAGATGCTCATTTTTTCGAATCCAACACAAGTCTCAGGTCTTTCAGTGGTAAGTTCAAGCCAGGTCTCAAGTCTCTCATCAAGAGTCCAAGTCAAGTCTGAAGTCTATTATCGTTGAAATGCATGAATGCCTACTGCTCTACACATAACAATGCATTGCTATGTCTTATGAGTTTAAAGCATGTACCTTCTCAGAAAAAAAATTAAAGTAGAGGTATATTGTTGGTCATTAAAGATACAAACATTATAAATGTACTTTTAAAAGTATAACAGTGGTTTTAAAGTCCAGTTGTGTTCCCTGAAGGTATTACATTCTCTTCTCCAGAAGGAGAAGTGAATATTTGTAAACATTTATTATAGAATAAAATAAAATCACATAATTTGGTCCACATAATAAGTCCTGGAGATGAAATACTGGCATATGAAATCAACACAAGTGTAAAATCTACAACAGAATAATGTACCTTTATGTTTCTTACACCTTGAAGGTACCACCATAGTGACACTTTTTTCTGGCAGCGTACCTTCTGACAAGAGTAGCGATGCTGAGTTTCTATCATCTAAAGCTGCCAATACATTTCTAGGTTCTGTAAAAAAATGAATTAACACATTACATTTCCAGATAATTCACGTTTTAACAACACCAGTAATTTCATTACATATAAAGATTGTTCACGAGTCCAAAATCTCGAGCCCAGCTCTTTGAGTGACTGAAATGTCAGACTCAAGTCCCCATCTCTGGATTCTAAACAACATTCCAACTCCAACCCTTCTGAGAAAGATTGAATGATGATCTATAAGTACAGAAAGTGTAGTACTACCACTTCTAAGCCCAGTGCTGAAGTCTGAATACCTGTTGAGCATGGTAATCTCAATAAATGATGGAAAAAAATACAACTGCCGTTATATGTCAACAATGTTTACATCAAAAAGATGTTGGATTTTTGGGACTTAGGTCTTTCGTTCCAACCTATCTTGATGGTTATTCTTGTAATTCAGTGTTTTGTAGATTTTCCTACATCTTTTCTACTAAATGACTGTCAAAAACAAAGCACTGCTGTTTTGCAGAGATGTCATAAACAGTAGAAAAGGAACACACACACAATGCCTCCCACACACACATACACACACACATTTCAGCCTTGAAAAGCATGCTTAACAAACCCCAGCAATGTCTCCTTGCTAAAATTTACAATCCAGCCGCCTTCTGCATTGTGATGGCTTCATTTCCAAGCAGTTTTAATGCTAGATAAGACGCAATGAGCTGCGGCTCATTCCGTAATGATCTGGACCTGTTTCAGCTTACGTCACTGGGCATCTCACACATACAAGGCTTCTCCTTTTCATGAATGAATATGTTTTGCAATCTGGGTGCTGCATGAATGAATAAATATATAACTAACCCCACCTTTTCTAATCACCCTGGAGAATGACTTTCTCAATACGGCGGCTTTGAACCTGAAAATAGGTCAACGACTCATGGGCTTGTGTTTATAGGTGATGCCTCTTCATTATTAGACAACATTACCATGCAACTTAAGCTCATTTGCTGTGACTAGTCTTCTCAATGGATCACAAATCTCCTTTTGTTTACCAGATCGAAAGATCACAACTGGTATTAATTACAAATTACAGTAAAAACAACACAAGTGGATAGGATTTTCCTTGATTTCAAGACACTCAATAGAAATGCAGACACTACTCATACTAATCGATACACACACAGACTGGGGATGAGCCAAAGGGGTTGCCTAGGTTACCAGTAGCATCACTTTTGGACTACAAACAAGCTGCATGCTATTGGGCACCTATTGTGTTGTTAGTTTATTCATTGACTGGCTGGAAACACAATGTCATCAACCCTCCTCTGCTTGTGGTGTACCCAGCAAGCTGATTGGCTCTTTTTACTTTAGGGTGGGACTTATCTAAACTCCATGTTAAGTATTATGGGAACACCCGTTCATATTTCAAACAGTGATATGTCTCTTTATTTATAACATTTCTGCTTTAACTGCACACAGCACAGACCCTGAAAGTGTCCCAAATAACCTTTTAACATGTCCTGTGGCCCCAAGACAGTATTGTGTTGATCCATGTGCTGTTTGACATCCAGCAGTCATCAAAATGCATTGATCTAGTTGGCTGAGTATTGTCACAAGTGAATTGTACGATGCATGCAATTGGTCTGTGAATTTCCTGGAGTGCTAAACCTGTACCATAACTGCTAGAAAGATTAAACCACTTAAAAAAAACTCTGTTCAAAATGAAATAGTTCTCTATCAGTTAGAGGTCCAGGTTTGGACAGGACAGTGTCTGTGTCCGGACCTGGAGCATGTTCACCTTATTAGTGACCCCTGCCCTAGAATGTTGGAGCACCATGCAGTAACTTGGTGATGAGGAGTTATTCAGAACTAATCAATTTATCACTGAGTTGATAAGGTGACCATGCTCTATCCCAAGTGTAGGCTGGATTACCTTTCTTTGGGGTGAAAAAGCACCTTTCAGTACCTTTGCAATGAGTAACATCATTACATGGCCCAAGTGATTCAAACA